>NW_006921600.1:10758365-10762015 GCF_000298275.1 Orycteropus afer afer
CACTATGCTACCAGAGCTCCCCTGAACACCTCTAGCTCAGGTCAAAACCTGGCAAGCTCCCATTAGTAGCCAGTGCCCACCTGACTGCCTGGTGCGTTGCATTTGGCCTTCTCCTGGGGCAGGGAGCTAAAAGAGCAAGTGAACAAGGGTGCTGGGTCCCAAGGCCAAGGCCTGAGTTGCCGGGCTCTGAAACTGTGCTCCCCTGTAACTTCCTGGCTACTAACCAGAAAACCAAACTCACTGCCGTCCAGTCATAGCGACCCCCACTGGGTTTCCAAGGCGGTGAATCTTTGGGGAGTTAGATTGCCCCATTGTACTTCAGCAAAGTGGCCTGTGGATTTGAACCGCCAACCCTCTGATTAGCAGTCAAATGCCTTAGGACTAGTGGGTGGTGGAATGGAAGAAATGATCCCTTAGAGCAGCACAGGCTAGAACCCTGCCTGTTTGCTCTCGAGCTTTCATCCTTGAGCTTCTCTAAGACTCATTTTTCTCATTTGTTAAAAGATATAATAACTCTAGGTGGAGAATATATTGTAAAGCCTCTGAAACAATGTCATTAAGTAGTAGAAACCCAATACTTCACAACAGTTCTCAATGCTGCTGAAACCCACGCTGAGAAGATGGCAGGTGCTCTGGGCACATTGCAAGCTAGCAGTGATGCCTTCTTAGCTCCAGCTCAGTCGTGGGACAGTCCTAGTGCTAAATATTTGCCTGATTTCATAAATGACAACAGTCCAGCTGGTCTTGCAAACCATGTAAAAATAGCTGGTATTCATCAGCGCAGGAGAATGTTCCATCTCACCAGCCACTCCCACCTCCCACATCTGCCTGCAGGAAGCCCTCCAGGAAACATGCCTGTCCCACTTTCACAAGGCATCTCAGTAGTGAGGGGGAAAAGCAAATTGTGTATGGTCACACAGATCAGGGATTCACTTAGCAGCTGAGGCCCTTGGAAAGGTCACTTAACTTCTCCAAGCCCCAAGTTTCTCATCTGTAAATCCAGGATATTAATTCTCACCTCTTGGGCTTTTATGGAATTAAATGAGATTATTCAATTAAAACATCTGGCACAGTGGTTCTCAAACTTTTGTGTACATCATCATCACCTAAGGGCTTCTTAAAATACTGGTTGCTGGGGCTCACCCTCAGTTTCTGAATCAGTATAGCAGAGATGGCAAGGGGCAAGGATGTGGTGACTTGTTAGCCACAGCTAGCTACCCTGAGGAAGTGAATAGTGAACCTGTGGACTTGGGACCATGGTCACGGGGGACATCGAGCTCAATTGGCTAACAAACTACATAAAAACATTGTTCTACATCCTACTTTAGTGAGTATCAACTGGAGTATTAAAAACTTGCAAGCGGCCATCTAGATGCAACAGTGGGTCTCTCCTCATCCAGAGCAAAGAAGAATGAAGAAATCCAAAGACACATGGAAACAATTTGTCCAAGGAACTAGTAGACCACCTGATCCTCAGCCACCTATATGACCATAAGACCAGAAGAACTAGATGGTGGCTGGCTACCACTGTCAACCACTCAGAGGGAGATCTGTGTAGGAGATCCTGGATAGAGTGGGAGAACAATGTGGAACAAAACTGAAAACCATAAAAATAAACCACGTTTGCTGGTCTGATAGAGCCTGGTGAAACCCCTTAGACTATGGCCCCTGCTACCCTTCAAGTCTGAAACTGAATTCACTCCTGCGGCTTCCAGCCAAACAGTAAACAGGCATATGAGGTGAACATTTATATCAGGTACATACACTCCTTAGAGCAATCAATTGTGGGAGAACAGAAGGGCAGTGTTTGCTCAGGGGTCAGGAGTGCGTAGGACAGAAGGACATAGGGAAGAGGTAACTATGAGGAGGAAGTGGTAAGAGAGCTGTTACATTGTGGGGAACTGCAGACAATATCATGAGACACAATGTGTATGAACTGCTGTATGGAAAATGAATTTGCTCTGTAAATATTCACCCAAATCACAATAAAAATTTTAAAATTAAAATAAATAAATAAAATGCAAAAAAAGGACTGAACTAGCATATACATGATAGACCCTCAATTAATGTTCATTGTCATTCCCCAATCACCCAAGTGCAAATCACTAGGGAAAATGAAGAGATATGGGGAAATATTAACCCAAATCCAATCAAGTAAAAGCTGCAAGCCCAACATCTAGCTAGTAATAAGGATGTTTAACAAACATTAATCGAATATCAGAGTCACTGGGTAGTTAATACTCTTGGCTGTTAACCAAAAGGTTGGAAGTTCATATCCACCCAGAGGCACCTGGGACACTTGGTCTTTCTAGAGTATGGACTGTGTCCTAACCTCTGACTGTTCTGGGACTTGGTGGCCCCAGTAAAAGGAGGCCTGGGTCTAGGGTAGAGCCGAGACCCCCACCCAGGCCCTCTAGGCCTCAGAAGGGGGCCCTCTGCCTCTCCTGGGTGGAGAAAGCTACACAACACTAACTTTGTGTGGACCCTGTGATGTCATGGCCTCCCTCCCCTAGACCCCAAATCTGTTTGAGTTTTTATAGTTTGTGGAAAGAACATGAGCTTTGGAATAAGACCTGGTTTGAACACCAGGTCTCTGTTCCCAACAGCTGTGTGTCTTTTCTTGGCATCTGTCTCCTCATCTGCAAAAACAGGCAGAGGAGGACTCTGCCTTCCAGAACCACTGTGCACCCTGAAACCTATGTGTTAAAGATGCTGGCTCCTAATAGTAGTTAGTAAGTCCATTTTTCTTCCTTTGACATTTACCAGCTGCCTACTGGGGTCACATTCCTAGGGATACACAGGTACCTGAGTCAAAGCCCATGCCCTCTGGCAACTTCCACCCATATCTTTGCCCTGCTCAGACCGTGGCAGAGGGCCTGAGACTGAATGTGGGTGGAGAAGGAGGGAGCTGGGTGTAGGAGGAGAGGCTGCTGGTCCAAGGGACCAGAGCCCAGTGTGCCAACTTTGCAGCTAGGGTGACTAAAGCCATCCCCAGGCCAGCTGGCTAGAGTTAGAGCCCATGGCTCGCTAATGGTTTTCAGAGTCATAACTTTGCCACAGAAGTGTGGAGAGCTGTGTGACTCACCACTGTGCCAGCCAGGGAGACTGAGGATCCTCCACCCAGCAGTCTCTGCTCTTAGCACCTTTTGTAACATGTTCATTCACTCATTCATTCATTCATTCAATCACTCAACAAACACTTGGTAGGAACCGAGGGTGCGCTGGGCCCTGGGAACACAGTGCTGGGAGGAGAAAGATTTGAAGAGAGAAGGACTGGAGCTGGATGACCTCCTGCCCGTCTCCATCTCTCCCCACCAGGCCCTAAAGCAGGAGGGTGGGGGATGAGAGAGTTGGGGATTATGGGACAGGAGCTTTCCCAATTCCCAAGGCTCACCTCCTTTCTCATGGGAATTGCAAGGAAGGCCTGGTAGAGAACTTTCTGAGATAAACTGGGCTGGACTTGGCAGCTGAAGATGTGGGGTGGGGAAGATGGAGGCACCCAGGAGAAAGAAGGGTCATTGACAGGGAGGGGTGCAGAGTTGGTACGCAGTGGAAGGGAGCCAATTAGATTTCAGGGTAAGTGTTTTCTTGAATTTCTTTTCTTTTAAGGAATGAAAAGGGAGTCAGGAAGCTAGAGTGGGGATACTGGC
>NW_006921600.1:10762640-10764056 GCF_000298275.1 Orycteropus afer afer
GGCAGTGGACCAGGTTTCTGACCTCTTGCCCAAGTGCCAGAGCCGAGTAGTGGTTAGGAGCTTTGGAGTCAGTGTCCTGGGTTCGAAACTCACTGTTGTCCTTTATTAGCTGTGGGAACTTGAGCAAGTACTTTACTCCTTATAGCCTCAGTTTCCTTATCTATAAAATGAGGATAAAAATAATACCTATCCATTGGATTAGATCGTGAAAATTAAATGAGATAATGCATGTGAGTGGCTTATTAGAGTGCCTGACAGAGCCCAAATTCTTAATACGTGTCGGCCAATAATAATTGCAATAATAATATCTCCACTTGGATGACCTACAAGTATCTTAATATTTCAAGTACTCAATATTTCTTCCCACATGCCAGCTCCCTTACCTCACTTTCACTTCCCTTTAATGGAGTCAGCATTCCTCCTCCATGTCCTGGTCACCTGGTGCAAAAAGGGCATGGGGGCGGCATCCTCTGACCTCTTCTAACTTCATGAGTGGGAGAGAGAAGGACCAACAGCAACAGCCCAGAGCTGATTCCCATAAGGCAGAAGTCAGACATGACGCCACTCGCTAAACTTTTAACCAATTCTGACACCAACTGTCCCTCCTACGGCATGCTCTACTTCTCTGCTGGCTTAGATAATTCCTTGCAATGGCCACACAGAATTCACAGGCAATATTCATGATTATGGGGTTTATCAGGGAAGCCACAGGTTACAACTCACGTTCAGGAACCATCAGGATACAATTTTTCTGGAGGTCTTCCTCTAGGCCAATGCCCTCAGGCCTGGCCTCTGCCCTGCTTGGGCAAGTGTTACAAAGCTCTTTTGGTTCTGCTAATAGGTGCACCTCATCCTGCCAACAAGCCTCCTGCCCGAAGGCACTCAGCTTTCTCTTCGTGGGGCCGCAAGCCCATTGCTCTGTCTCTTGCTGATCTCTCAGTTTTGCCTCTGCCAGCTCTGTGCAGGGATCTGGGGCCCAAGGATGCACTCCACTCCTGCTTCTCTCTCTTGATGGCAGTGAGATTCCCCTCTTCTTCTTCTGCATCTAACTCAAACTCACTGCCGTTGAGTCAGATCCAACTCATAGTGACCCCTCCTTGGGTTTCTGAGGCGGTATCACTATGGAAGTAGATTGCCCAATTTTCCTTCTGATCTTCTGCATCTAGGAGGGGTCATTTTAAGCCTAGTGGAATGACAAAACTAACTAATCCTCATTTAGGATTTCATACACCTTATTTGCACAGTCCCATCCCCAAAAGAGCTTCATCTACCTTATTTACATTATTAGCAAACTATCCAATCCCCTTCGAGCGCTGGACAATGAATAAGGAAGACCAAAGAAGAGTTGATGCTTTTGAGTTGTGGTGTTGGAGAAGAATGCTAAGAGTACCATGGTCTGGTAAAGGGACTAACAAA
>NW_006921600.1:10764951-10768833 GCF_000298275.1 Orycteropus afer afer
CTTCCACTCCTCGGAAGGAAGGTTGGGATACCAGCTCAAAAACAGAAGTGAAGCTCATTAACTTTTTCTTAACATTATGGCACTATATGAAAATTACAACTGCACCTTCCTCACTTTCACTGATGAAAACTGGTCTATGTTGTGCCCTAAATCATTTCCCCCACCCCCCAGTTTCTTCTCTTTCTGCACTCAGCAGAGCAAGATCACACAGGCTTCCTTCACCCACGGAAGCTCTCAATACGAACTAATAGTTTTAATTTACTGAATGATCTTTCACTGATAGCAGTGGAAACTTCAGTGGTTAATAGTGATGCTCCCCCTTCAAATGGTGTCCCAGGCACACGCTGTACCTGCTATAATTTCGTGATATGTCTCTACCTTTCTCTCACCCAAATATTCCCCCTGGAGGGACATAACTGTCACCATAGCTTTCTTGCTTCCCAGTGTGTGCTGTGTCAACAGGACTGAATTGCAGAGACTATCCTGGGTTTTTTTTGTTTGTTTGTTTGTTTGTTTGTTTGTTTGTTTGTTTTTAAAGCATCTTTTGGTGCCAGTCTCTACCTAACAACATATCTGACACTTTCTCCACTCTTATTCCAGTCAATGTCTACCCTGTTGAAAGGACCATAAAAACTTACCTTGAAGAGTATATGAGACATTTCCCACAAATATTTAGTTTGCATCTCTAGTGGTGGAAGTCGCTGACTTCTAGGTGTAGGAAGTGTGATCTCAGGCAGGGAGGGAGGCCTTTCTGAAGCCTCAGAAGAAATTCCCACACACCAGCACCTGTGCTTGACTGCTAGGTTCAGTTCACAGTTTTGCAGCTTTGCAGAGCATGAAATTACATTTCTAGACTCTCCTTAGCTTCCTTTTGTCCAAGCACAGCTGTAAGACAAATTGTCAAGTAGAGAAAAGTGAATGGTATGACAGAGTAACCAGAAACCACAAAGAAAGTGCATTCATCTGTGAGAGGAAGAGGCCTCTCCACCAGGCCAGTGGGTCAGGAAGGAGAGCCCAGACTCAGGGAGGGTGGGAAGTAGAGCCAGGGCAAAGGTGTGTGTGAGTCTGAATGTGTGCGTGTGTGTGTGCATGTTCCTGCACATGTGTGCATGTGAGTACTGGGAGCCCTGAGCTTCTTGTCCTTCCTCAGGCTCTCTCAGGCTTTCTGGCCACAGTCCTGCCTGAGTCTCATGGAGGCCCACTCTCTCCCTTCTTCTTCGCCCTTTCATCCATGACTCCATGACTCTCCATCACCGGATCCAGGCTCTGTTCCTGTGAATCCCCACCATTGCCCCCACCCTGACTGCTCAGAATCCTCAGGTGTTTGAAGAACTGACCTGAAGTAAGACTCAGGAGACCCAGCTTCTCCTTCTTGTGTCTCTACATCTGCCTTAGATTATTCTACTCTGGGGTGATTCAAAGCTAAATGATCTCCCAGGTCTCGTCCAACTACTTTCCAACAATGTGTGATGCATTGTTTTGGAAAACAGTGGAATTCAGTGGGTCAGAATGCTTTCAGCTGCAAATCACAAAATACTTGGTATAAGACAGCTAAGTGATGGGTCTGATTCATCAGAGAAAGACTATAGGTCAGAAGGAGCTGATCTGGGGTTTGTGCACTGGCTCTGAGCAAACACTGAGGACCCAGCCTCTCCTACCTTCTTGCTCTGCCTTTTTCAAGAGCAAGATGGATGACTACTGTGACTCCAAGCGTCCCTTCTTGCCTGGAAGCTTCCCAAACAGGAAGAAAGAGGAGCAGGGACACACTCAGGGAGGAAAAGCTTTCCCAGAGGCTCCCAGGTCTCTTTGGTCAGAACTGGGCCACAGGACCAGGCGATGGGGCTGACTAGTCATGACTCATTGACTTGGGCCAGGCAGTTGTATGAACAGTTGAAAACTTGGAGTTCTGTTAGCAAGAAATGGGAAAGTGGCTGTTGGCAACAGTGTTAGCAACAGCGCCTGCCACAACGAGAGGGAACGCTTTCAGGAGCAAGAAGCAGAGCCAGAGTCTGGTGGTTGTAACCAGAGGGGAATTTATTGGAAGGAAAATGTGGACGAGTCTAGAGGAAACAGCAGGAAGTACAGGAAATGTCTTTTACCAGGAGCTGCTCGGTATGGGGCCCTCCATCACTGTGGAAGATTTCTAGTGCCTTCGGGCTTTTCTCACTTGTTCAAGATTGAAGCCTTGGCAGAAGTGTCCTTTTGTCTCAGGCTGGGATTTAGGCCTAAGACCTGAGTACCTGGGGGCAGGGAGAAGAGGACATGGCCCTTTTGGTCCCCAAGGTTGGCTTCCCACCAAGACTTTGTACAACGAGAAATTCCCTTCCAACTGGAAAGGGAGATGGTTGCTACATGGCCCAAACAAAGCCAAACAACCCAACTAATATCCAGGGATTTGAAGAACCTCTACTGAGTTTGTGGCTTGGGAAAAGCAGGACTTAAGAGAGCAGTGGCTGGGCTTGTTTATGGTCATCATGATGAATTTCCCTGAATCAAAGGAATGACTAAGTGCTTTACATCATTTTGCAAGTCTTTTTAACTGTTGGGTAAATTTAATTTGATTGCAACACTAGCATCTGTCTATGTCTGCAGTGTGTTTGGCTGTCTACAACTTCAAGGAATTAGAAGAACAGAGTTTAAAAAAATAAAAAAAGGAAAAGACATTAGAAGGAATATTGCTGCCCAGGAAGGGACCTGGGGAGGAATGTGATCCCAGGGCCAACACAGCAGCTATTTTCCCTCAGGTCCCTGAGGAAGGTCCCAGGCTGTGGTCTGGACGCCCAGGGAAGATATTGATGGGGATAGAGTTTCATCAGGGCCACTGGCCACATTGCCAGTGATCTGAATTTGTTAGGCCCTCAGGTGGTCTTGGGTTTTGCAAATTCTACTATCTCTGAGCAGCACAAACAGTTAAGTACTTGGCTTCTAACTGAAAGGCACCTCAGAACAAGTCCTGGTGATCTCCTTCCAAAAGGTCAGAATCCTATGGAGCAGTTCCACTCTACACCCATGGGGTTGCCTGAGTGGGAGTCTACTGACTGGATGGCAACTGGTTTGGTATTTTGTTTGGTTTTGTTTTGCTATTTCAACTGAGGGTGAGGTCATCCGTAAATCCTCCAATTTAAATGAGTCAAATACACATCCACACAGTGGGTGGAAGGAAAGATGGAACAACACAGTGTACATCCACCAATATGCATATGTACACCCTCGGCACACATGTGCACATGCAAACATGCACATGTGCATCTACACCTACATGTACAAACACACAATGTGCACACAATACCCCTTCACAGGGCAGGTTGGCCTGTAATATGAAGAGAAGTGAACCCAGGGCCTGGTGCCAGGCCAGCGAGCCTTGAAAACCCTGGACAGGCTGCTCCCGGCTCTGGAGAGGGCAAAGCCTCAGGGTCTGTTGAAGTGACTGCCTGGATTTCAGCTGAGGCTAAGTGGGCTCTTTCATGGAGGCTTCAGGGTAGGATTCATCTTTACAGTAGTGACAGACGAGGTTCCCACCCAGGTGCCTGGATGGAGCCATCATCATAGGATATGTCAGAGGTCTTCTCCTGCAACCACTAAGACTCAGATATTTCACACATTTAAATCCTTACCCTCTGTGCATACTCAGCATCAGCAAAGAAACTCAACAGTTGAATCATTTAAAGGGAAAAATTCTCTTACCAATTAAAGTCACAACTAAATTTAAGTCTGATCACTACGCAATTTTAATCATCCTCTTTAAAACAAATTTTGTTTCAGATCATCAGGCCCATGTAATAACCCCCTTGAAGGCAGTCTCTGGGGGAGCATCACAAGATTTTCTTGATGGCACTTCTAGGGGAGGGATTGGCCACTGGTGTCCATATCGCCAGGCTTAAC
>NW_006921600.1:10769568-10782613 GCF_000298275.1 Orycteropus afer afer
TTATTCTCTCAAATGAGAAGTGCAGAGGGAGGTCTTCCAGGGAGTCTTCTAGACCCAGGATCTTTCCAACTTTCTGATTCATCTCCAGAGTGTGTCCTTCATCCTCATGGTCCAAAGTGGATGCTCAGGTTCACCATCATGTCCATGTTCCAGCCAGCAGGAAACAGGGGGAAGGCAGAGAAGAGCACACCCCATCCTTTTCAGTAGACTTGCTAGAAGTTTCACCCAGGAGTAATTTTAGAAACATTTAACAGGCAGCATGACAAAGGAGCCCTGGTGAGGCAGTACTTAAAACACTGGGTTGCTAACCAAAAGGTTGGTGGTTCAAATTCACTAGATGCTGCATGGGAGAAAGATGTGGCAGTCTGTTCCCTTCAAAATTACAGAATTGGAAGCTCTATGAGGTGATTCTACTCTGTCCTTTAGGGTCGCTGTGAGTCACAATCGATTTGACAGCAGTGGGGGTTTTTGTTTTGTTTTTACCTTATGCTGGCTACTGTGTAGAGCAACTAGGCATACATGGTTGAATAGAGCAACTCTGCTCTTTACATTATAGACACACATGTTCACATACATGTCTACAAAATGCTACCTTCCCAAAATCTGAAAAAGTCTGAACTTGAATCACATCTGGCTCCAAGGTTTGGAGTTAACAGGCTTGTCATACATCTGTCCCAGTTTGCTTCCAACACCTCTGGTTTACACTTGTGGTCCTGGTGAAATTATTACTAATTTTCAAAATTACCCAGTTTAATGGGGATAAATCCGTGGTCAACCTATGGATAAAAGGAATTGTGAACCTGTACACAGTACAATAAATGATGGTATTATTATTGTCCCCAAGGAGAACTCCTATGGTTGTGCTAAAATGTTTTTTCAGGTAGCCATTCGGTTCCTTATAGCTAAACAGCATCCTCATCCCAGTTTCAGCTACATTCTCCATGAATTGGCTTCCAAGCCTGCAGCGGCCACATCAACCCAGCTGCCACTAAGTGATCCCAGGCTTGGCGCTGATGAGCACTAAATCAAGGCAGTTTTACTGAACTAGGAAAATGACTAGCACATTCTGAGCCTTGATGAACTTTTCCTTCTTACTTCTTGGGAATTTAAAAATAGGTCTGGACATGACTGCAGCTGAGTTCCACATGTACGACATCCTTTTCCACAATAGAGATTTAAGGACAGCAGCTGATTATGAAGGTCTTTTCTTGTTTCCTTAATTGAACTCCAGGTTCTCAAGTCAAGATGGGTGCGGGGAGGGAGGGGAGGCAAGTCCACTGACCCACTGTCGGGCTCTCAACTGTTAATGACAGGGGTGAGTGCCTGTCTGAGCAGCGCTAGCCCTGGGCAACACTGTTTTCTTCCCCACCATCTCATGCCCCTGGCACCCTGACTCCTCTCACCCTCTTCCTCTTTTAAACGCAAGGTACATGTGATGTTTCCCAAACAAGGCTCATCTCCACTTCCATCTGGGGTGTGTGTGAAATACAGATTGCTGGACCCTGGCCTAGGAGAGTAGTCTAAGGACCTGGGACCAGACTCAAGAATCTGTATTTTTAACTCTCCTCTTGGTGATTCTAGGCAGCAAGCTAATTTGGAAAACACTGGCATAGTGCACTGAGCAAGGACTTTGGAATCAGACAAAACCAGTGTAAAATTTAACATCTTTATAAAGCTTCTCGAGTCTCAGTTTGCTCATCTGTAAAATGTGAGAATTGAATAGAATAACTTTCTTAAAGATGCTGGCACCATAATTAGCATATGATAAGGACTCAAGAAAAAGTAATTCCCATCAAGTCCTCCATCACAATAATGTGCGAATGACCAATAAGATGTGTGTTATCCCTTTCAGAAAGATTGTCATTTTAAGAAGGAGGAACAAGGTGTTGTGACCAAAAACTAATTCTTTAGCAAAGAAACTTGATGGGAATGTCTGGGGGAATAAAAGAGGTCTTCTTAGACCTTGAAAAGTATATGTGCAGGATTTCCTGTTTCAATAAACCAAACCAAACTCACAGCCATCAAGTCGATTCCAACTCATAGTGACCCCTAATGGGTTTCTAAGTCTGTAAAGACTGCCTCATTTTTCTGTGGAGTAGCTGGTGGGTTCAAACCACCAAACTTTTGGTTAGCAGCCACATACTTTAACCATTATACTACCAGAAGTCTTTCAATAGGAATTTTTAAAATCTTTGAAACTTTCTTTTCCCTTTTTGCCAATAATCTTTGCCTCAGCCTTTTTAAAAATCAGATTGGGCAGAAGAATGGTTAAGCAAACTGTGGTACATGCACACAATGGAATACTATGCAACACTAAAGAATAACATAGAATCTGCAAAACACCACATAACATGGATGAAAGTGGAGGACATTATGCTGAGTGAAATAAGTCAATCACAGAAGGACAAATATTGTGTTAGTTCATTATTGTAAAAAGTCAAGGAGAGGTGTATATATGGAAGGAAACTTTCTTGCTTACCAGGGGTGGGAGGGAAGGGGAGGGAACACTGCAAAAATTAGAATAAATAAATAAATTAATTTAAAAAAATCAACTTGGGCTAATCTTAGCCGTATTTGTTTGAATGACTGGCAGCCTGCAGAGGAGCAGTTGATTGATCAACATGTGTCCTTTGCGCCTGGTCATAGACTGCGGCCTATTTATGTGATATTTACTCAGCTCTCATTGCCTGGGGTCAGGGATGATCTGATGCAGGGGTGAGCTGCAAATATTGATATTGGCTTTCCAAACTCCAAACTCATTGCCATCAAGTTGATTCTGACTCATGGCAACCCTATTGGGTTTTCAAGGCTATAAATCTTTACAGAAGCAGACTGCCCCATCTTTCTTCAGCAGAATGGCTGGTAGGTTCAAACCACCGACCTTTTGGTTAGCAGCCAAGTGCCTTAACCACCACACCACCAGAACTCCTTGATAATGGCTTTAGCAGGCTTTTATGATGATCAGGGCTGTGTTCCTTGTCCTCTAAATTTGTAGCCCTGCTCCATAGGATGAAACTTCGGGTGAAGGTGGGGGCAGAAACCCTTCTTGGTATGAATGCTAAAAAGGTTTTTCCATCCATTTAGGGCATTAATAAAAACAAACATAAAGCTGAGTCCCAAAATGGGAAGACAATTCACATCCCCTCTTTGCTACTTCTCCATCACCTACATGACACCCACAAGGCAAGTTCTCTCTCCAACCCCAACCACCCAGAGTTTACAAGTCAGACCTTACAAGTTTGAAGGACCCTGCTCTTCATCAGTCGACTGCCTGTGCAGCCTTTCTCTGATCACCAGCCACCCAGAGCTTTACAAGTTAGGACTCTGTCCTGTAGACTGCCTAACAGGCAGATGCCAGACTCTGCTGGTTCTCACTGCCCCGGGTAGGTTCGACAATTTACAAGAACGATCACAGAACTCATGGAAGGGCTATTCTCCCTGGAACAATTTTAGTGTAGCCACAAAGGAATCCACACAAAGATGCACAGGAGAGGTCTGGGCAGGGTTTTTGGTGTGCAGCTTCGTGTCACCAGAGATGCCTGCGTCCCCACGTGCATCATCAGTCCAGAAGCTCAAAGGAACTTCCTTGTCCGGGGCCTTTATTAGCTTATTCATGGCCACTATTAGGGATTCATTGCATACGCATGATCTGTCGAATCAGTGACTATCATGTTTGATTGCATCATGTGCTCTTCTCTTCCTGAAGTGATTTGCCAGGTGTTGTCTTTGAGGATCCCATTCATGTGCACTTGTTTAAGTGTTGGTTGGCTATTTTAGAAAACAAAGACACCTTGATTGCTGGCAAACTCCAGAACCAGAGACAGAAGTTTTTTGTCCCATGAATAGTAACAACCAAAGTAGTTTTGTCTACCATAGTGCTCAACAGGGAGTGAGTACGCAATTAAACATTTGTCAATTGCTTTATTTTATATTTTTGTTTAACCAATTTCTCTCTAATATCTTTAGGAATCTAGTTCTTGCTTGTGGAGAGGCATGGAGGGAGAAAGGTATACAGTGGGATTAGATAATATTTCGTAATTCAACTTTTGTATCTCCCCTTCATTGTACAGCTATGTGGCTTAATAAGAGAGGATAGTCCTTGAGGTCTGACAGACTTGGATTCAGATCTTGCCTCCACCATGCTGTTTAGCCAGGATAAGCTAAACTCTCAATGACTTAACATGTTGTTGTTGTTGTTATGTGCCATCGAGTCAGCCCTGACTCATAGTGACCCCTCCTTTGGTTTCCGAGGCAGTATCACTACAGAAGTAGGATTGCCCAACCTTACTTCTGAGGAGTGGCTGGTGGGTTTGAACCACCAGCCTTCTGGTTAGCAGTCAAGTGCCTTAGGCACTATGCTACCAGAGCTCCTATGACTTAACATAGTGAAGATTTATTTCATCCCAGTCATAGTCATAGTGCAGGTGGCAGAGGGTGGGTGAAGGGTGCATGTGGTCTTCCATGTGGTCCCTTAGGAGCCCAGGATCCTCCCATCTTCATCATATGCCTTCACACTGCCCTGGGTCATCCAGCTAGTAATGGGAAGAGAGTGGAGGACCACTGTGGGAAGTTCTAAACAGACTAACTGGAAAGGGGCAAAAATCACTTCTCTCCACATATTATCAACCAAAACTCAGTCACATGGCATTGCCTAACTGAAAAAGGAATGAGAAATGCAGATTAGTATGTGCCTGGAAGAAAGAGGAAAATGCAGACTGATGCCCATGATTCATCAACTGGATAATCTTGGGCAAGTCACCTTAACTCTCTTAGGCTTAGTTTCCTGATCTGTACAATGGGAATAATATGTATCTGGTGGGATTGTTGTGAGACTTAGAAGAAACGATACACTTAACACATGTGCCCTTTCCTTTCTAAATATACAAATGAGCATTGTTTCCTTTCTCTGGGCAGCCCCAAGTATTGACAAGTTGAAAGCTGGACATTGGAAGACTTTCCCTCTAGTTAGGGGAGCCTGGCTCAGCACGCACAGCTCCCTATTGCCTGAGCCTGTGGGGCTCTCAGAAAATTGCTGACGAGGTCCCTGGATCTTGGGGGGAGCATGAGATTTGCTGGAGTGTTACAGAAAGTCCCTAGATTATGAACAAATTCCATTCTTAAACCTGTCTTTAAGTCGAATTTGTATGTAAATCAGAACAGTTAGGTATGGTTCATATCTAATGTCAGTCAAACATTTGTCTTAGTATATAGTATACCATTCTATGCTTGAAAAACATTAAAGAAACACGTCCTGATACACTAAAACATCTTTAACATAATAATACAGTAGAAATGATAATAATGTTTATGATAATAATGTTTTGATACATGTCACAAAGCCTCCCAAACTAATGCCTGTTCTTACTACAACAATTGTACAGACTTAGTGCCAAGTTCCAAGACTCCCAGTAGATTCCTGAAACCACAGATAGTACCAAACCATATATATGCTATGCTTTTTTCCTGAACATAATACTAATGTTAATGTTTAATTTATTAATTAGGTTCAGTAAGAGATTAACAAGAATAATTAATAATAAAATAGAACAATTATTACAATATACTGTAATAAAAGTTATGTGAATGTGATCTTAGCAACCTCAGCCAATAATTTTTTCCCTTTCCTTGTTAGGTCAAGATCTTTCATCTTTTCATGAAAAGGAAACATTTTATGGATACTGTTTGGCATATCTGAATTGCCAGCAACACTGCTCTTGTGCTGTGGGGCCATTATTAAGTATAATAAAAACTACTTGAACACAAGCACTGTGATAGCACAACAGTTGATCTGATCATGGAGACAGCTACTAAGTGATTAATGGGTAGGTAGTTTATACAGCATGGATACACAGGACAAAGGGACAATTCATGTCCCAGGAAGGACAGAGAGGGATGAGACTGAGATTTCATCATGTTAGTCAGAATGGAGTGCAATTTAAAGTTTTATTTCTGGAATTCTCCACTTTCAGTTTCCATTTTCAGAAACCATAGAAAATGAAACCACAGATAAGGGAGGATTGTGTACCTCAAATTTTTAGTATAATAGGCTTTATGGGGATTGCTCCATAACTATGGGTAGTACGTAACCTGAGGGCTGCCTATACTGTAATGGCAGGGGACAGCTGTCCTCTAGCTACCTGAAGGAAAGTCATTAGGAAAAAATAGCTTCCATGACAGTATCAAACATTTATATCAATATAAATAAAATCTTTCTAATGAAAACAGTAGACTTTTGGGAAGATTTTGGAAGAATCTCTTTTTGTGTAGAAATCTTTATGAAAAAGTCAGTTTCTACCTTGTTTAGGGTCAAAAGAATGTCCCTGAGGGCCACTTTCCTTTCTCATACTCTTTCTTGGGATGGTTCTTTTCTACCTCCTCCAACCAGTGATGTGCCTAAAGGCTCTGGCCCTGGTTGACCTCCCGAACAGAAATCCTCTGAGTCCCTCTTTATGGAAATCTAGTCATCCCCCCCCCCGCCAGGTTCCATAACATTCTATTCACTTGAGCAGCCATGCCTGGTGAAAGACAAGTAGAGGAGACTCAGGGGAGGTGATGTAAGAGGAGAGAACAGTATTGCATGAGAGCCAGTTAACCAATAGCTGTTGAGTTGATCCTGACCCCATGTGTGTCAGAGAAGAACTGTTCTCCATAGGGTGTTCAGTGCCTCTGGGTGTACTACAGAACCCCAAACTCTATGTTAGCAACCAAATACACTAACTGTTTACACCACCTTAGGACTCCATTGCACAGGAGAAGTGAGATGTAAACAAAATACCCCCTTTTCCAAAGAGGCAATAACTCCTTGGTCCTTATCCTGCAGCATGCACACTGTATGGTGGTTTTGATATTATGGAGCTGAGCCAGAGCCCAGAGCCAACAGAAGGGAAAGGAGGAAGGCTTGGTGGCCAGATGACTTTTCATCCTCTGACTCCCTCTGGGTCGCTTAAAGATGGAGACATGGAATCCAGATTGGGTTCCTTCCTCCGAATGACTTCAAGCCACATCCCTCCCCCACCCCCAACTGGAGGCCACTCTATTTTTAAATTTCTCTTGGGAAGTAGATTCTAAAATTTTCCTAAGTCTTCCCATCAGGGGGCCTCTGATTTCCAGTAAATCTAGGGTCACATATTTTTTCTATATTCATTTGCTTTCAGTTTGCATAAATTAACATGCCACTAAGTCTTTGACTGTGAGTCAAAGCCACTCAGGGAATTAATGCAAATAGGCTCAAGCTTTTGTGCCCCTGAAGTGGGGAGAGGAAAGGCAGCTTCAACTTCAGAGAGAATGGCAACCCTGACTTGTAGACAAAAGAGCCTGCAGATCCCCACCCTGGGCCTACAGAGAATTCTATTGGGGATCTTCTGATTCCCAGAACCCAGAAGTCTCATCTTCAATATTTGTGTGCTGGGGCCTGCAGGAGGGGATTAGAGCACGTGGTGGGTGTAGGAGTTGTGTTTGGTGGAATAGGAGCTGGAATAAAGTATCTTCAGATCTGAGAATAGCAATCAGAAGAAAGCAAGGACAGGGCACAGAAGTGGTGTCAAGAGACTGTAGGAGAAAAGGAGTGAATGTGGGGAAGGGGTGGGAGATGTGGAAGGAGGGAGGACAGAGAGTGTGAAAAACTGAGACAGCTGTGAGAAAGCCCCAGAGAGAGGGAGAGAGAGAGAGAGAGAGGGAGAAGATGTAAGAAGGAACACCAGTGGGTGGGTCAAAGAGGCAAGTTGGTGGGCAAGCATTCTGTGGAACATTGGAGAATGAGGTGGACATGGCTATCTAGGAAGTTAATGGTCAAAGTTATTAAGAGAGGGTGGGTACAGGAGGTTTCTTCAGGGAGCATGCTTCCCTTCTTTTGCCAAGCAGGCCTGAGGTTTCTTGTTGGGGCTTAGAAAGCCATCCCTTGGGCCTGTCTGGAGGCTCCCTGGGTGTCACAAAGAACCACCCAGTGCAGCTCACAAATTTTAAAGTGGCCCAGATGAGACAGATGACAATAGGATGGGACTATGCTTAATTTTCCAGAAGGAACAAGCCACACCATCCATACAGGTGACTCGTTCCCCCACTAGGCAAGACATTGCTGAGCTTGAATGAAGGGCACAGCCTGTGGCCCAGGGGTAGAGAGAAAAAGGGTTTATTGCAACAGCTAGCTCTGATAGCCTAGTGCCTAAGGCATTTGACTGCTAACCAGAGGGGCTGATGGTTCAAACCAACCAGCCACTCCTCAGAAGGAAGATTGGGTGATCTACTTCTATAGGAGGGGTTGCTGTGAGTTGGACCTGACTTGACCTCAGTGAGTTTGGTTTTTGGTAGGGGAGAGAGGCCCTGGTGTTGTGGAACCCCAGTTCTCTAAGTTACAGAGTTTATTGACCCATGACTGCACACTAGTCATTTACCAAAGTGTAGAAACCTTCCAAGACCATGAACTCCACAGCGGAGTCAGGAATGTGGATGCGGGAGTCAGACCCCACCACTGGAGACCTTTTTCTAACTCCTTGTGCCTCAGTTTTCCCATCTATAAGATGGTAATAATAATTGCAACTTTATAGAGGAGTTTCACAGAGAAGGAACTAAACACACTAATCCCTGGAGTTCTTAGAATAGTGGCTGGCAGAGAGGAAGTGCTTGATAGATATTACTGTTACTACAACAGATAGCCCCAAATGAGATGGAGTGAGAAGACTGCAGGGCCTAGGGAGGAACATGGGTGGGCTCCTAATTTCTTGGCTCTCTGAGCAGCATGGGGCTGATCTTACAATTTCAACTCAAGTTGCTGTAGCTCTGGCAAAAGACCATGTAACTAAGGGTCAGGCGTGGGCTCTGGCCTACAATGGGATGGTAAATTATACTGTTAGCTGATGATGTTTTAATGATTTAGTGATTTTTCTTCTTTTTATTATTTTCCATTTCTTTTAATCCCCCAGGAAGGGAGTATGATAGGAAAGAAATTGTCCTTTTTTTGTTTAGCAGGACCCCAGCAAGAAGAAAGGCATGGGACCCTCCACAGCTTGTTTCTATCAACCCCACAGAGGGTTCCAGGGGAAGATGTGCTAATGTGGGTCTGTGATGCAGTGAATTACTGGGTATGGCTTTTCTAACCAGTATTTGTGACTCTTACCAGATTACTAGGTGGGACCATGCAAATAAGGTATACAGAACTCTATTATGGGGATTGGTTAGTTTTGTTGTTCTGCTAGGCTTAAAATGAGCTCTCCTAGAGGCAGAGTGAGGGATCTCACTGCCATCAAGAGAGAAGAACTGGAGGTGGAGGGGAGCACATCCTTGGACCTGAGATCCCTGTGCTTGACCTCCTTGGCAGAAGACTGGCAGAGACCACCAGCAGAGGAAACAAAAGACATGAGATAGAGCAGCCCTTAGAATGAAAAAACTGAATGCCTTTGGGCAGGAACCTTGCTGGTAGAGCGGGGTGCACCTAGGTACACCTATCAGCAGCTCTAAATGAACTTTGTAATCCTTGCCTGAACAGGGCAGAGGCCAGGCTGAGAGGCCAAGGACCAGAGAGGTATGCTTAAGGATATAGCAGAGGGGAGAGTGCCCTGATGGAGGAACTGTATCCTGAGTGCTTTCCTGAACCTGAACTGTAACCTTTTACTTCCAAAATAAACCCCATGGTCATGAGTATTATCTGTGAGTTCTATGTGGCCATTGCCACGGATTTTTGAACCCAGCAGAGAAGTAGTGAGTGCCATGGGAGGGACGGTTGGTGTCAGAGTTGGTAGAAAAGCTGGAAGGTGGTAGCATGTCTGGCCTCATAGGAATAAGCCTTGGGCTGCTGATGGTGATTCTCTCTCTCCCTTGTGAAGTTAGAGGAGATCAGAAGATGTCACCTCCATGTCCTTCATCAGGGTCAGTGGGCAAAGTGGGGCTAAAAATCATTAGCAGTGTCTCTCCATGTCCTGTTAGAACAAGTGGAAGACTTCCTGACAATGGGGGCTGCCAGAAGGAGAGTGGAAAGAGGGGCTTGCAGAAGGATGGTCCAGCTTGGCTACAATAACACCCCGATGCAAGGGAATGACTGGAGGACTGATGTAGGTCTTTGTAACAAATACTTATGGAGCCCTGAATAAATGCTAAGCTCTGTGTTAGACTTGGGGACTAGAAACAATAAGTCATGGCCTCTCTGCCAAAAGAGATTACCAGTAAAATAATTTAAAACAAAAACATTTGCCATCCAGTCAGCTCTGGATGACACACATGGCAACACCATGTGTGTCAGAGTAGAGCTGTGCTCCACAGGGTTTTCAAGGCTGACCTTTCTGCAGCAGATCTCCAGGCTTGTCTTCTGAAGGCCTCCAGCTGGACTAGCAGCTGATCATGTTAACTGTTTGCTCCATCCACAGGCTCCATGGAGGTTACAAAATCAAAAACCAAACCCACTGTCATCAGGTCAATTCTGACTCACAGCGACTCTCATTGGGTTCCCAAGGCTGTAAATCTTCACGGAAGTAGATTGCCTCATTTTCCTCCTATGGAGTAGCTAGCTGGTAGGTTTGAACCTCTGACCTTCTGGTTAGCAGCCAAATACATTATACCACCAGAGCTCCTTAAGGAGGTTACAGGCTATGCCAATTAACAATGAAAAGAATTGTTTTAGATCCTTCTTATCAATGCAGTCCTCCATAGATACTGTGTCTCCTCTGCCCCAGGTTCACAGACAGCCTTGGGAACTCTCACTGTGTCCCTAAAGTGACTGCACTGATGGCTCATCCATGTCACACCCCCAGCTTATCACTGACTTGCAGAGCAGTTATCTTAGGGCTCAGAGCACTGAACTGATGGATTATAAATAGTTCTGAGAGACTGCTTAGAAGATTATTCTCCACCCCATCTTGGAGTCAGATCACAGAACAATGCACTGACCCCCTGCATTTCCTCCACCCTTCGCTCTTCTCCTCAAAATCCAACCCCTGAGCGTTTGGTGGCCCAGCCTGAGATTCCCCTTCTGGGCCCTAGCCTCTTCCTGTTTGGAGTTGTTATCAGAGGAAACAGACTTTAACACAACACAGTTGGTGTCCCTTGGGTCTGGCCACAGAGTTGTATCTCCTTAGCCTATGTCACCTTAAATTTGTCTTCAACTCGACTTCAGTCATCATCACCTTGAGTCAAATTCACCATCCTCAGATGCCCAGAGAATTTGAAAACAGGTCTGTAGGTTTCTAGTTGAAGTTGAGGCTTCTGGTTGAGTTCAGAGACTCCGTGGACTTCAGAATTAGGAAGAGCTATTTGTTTCTAGAGTGCAGTGGGGAGGTGGAGGGAGCTGGTTGCACTGATTCTGACTTGTGCCATCTACAAGATTCCCCACTCTCCTAATCTAGCTCTGGAGCCTGGGGCTAGGACCAGGGCTTGGACAGGCCTCTCTGGACACAGAAGTCATTAATCATTGGTTTTGCCCATTGGCCAAACAGGTCAAAAGGAAATTGTAATAGTGAGGCAATGGATGTGAAACAGAAACAAATAGCATTAGTTCCAGGAAGTCAGAAATGGATAGCAAGCTGTGGGCATTCTTCTATTCTCCACTAT
The DNA here is from genome assembly GCF_000298275.1 of Orycteropus afer afer. Classification (NCBI taxonomy): domain Eukaryota; kingdom Metazoa; phylum Chordata; class Mammalia; order Tubulidentata; family Orycteropodidae; genus Orycteropus; species Orycteropus afer. Next base: position 10,781,104 of record NW_006921600.1, read on the forward strand.
AGCCTATGTTTTGTGCGGTGCTAACCAGAACACTGCTACTTACTTGCAGTAGAACCTTGGGAAAGTCCCTTTTCTCTGGGCCTCAACTTCCTCCTGTGTAAAGTGCATCTGGGATTAGCTGAGATCTTCCAGGCTTAACAATCCAGGGGTCAAAGAGTTTGAAGATATGTGAGGAGGAGAGGAGAGGAGAGGAAGGAACTAAGTAATGTCCAGTGCGAGCCCTTGGAAGTTCAGTTGGCTGAAAGGGAAGGAAAGAAAGGGAAGCATGAAAGTAAAGGAAAAGGGGAGAAGGGAAAAGGGAAAGTATGGAAAACAGACCTGTGGGGGCCACCACAATGACTTCAGTGCCTTTCATGTGCATCTGGCTAGGTTTCCTTTGTTATGGATGGAGTAGCGGGCGGGGTTGTGTGACAAATTGTATTTCCTACGAGGGTGTATTAGTTTCCTAGGGCTGCTCTAACAGTATACCATAGAGTGTGTGGCTTTAAACTATAAAAATTTATTGTCACTTTTCTGGTGGCTGAAAGTCCGAGATCAGGGTGTTGGCTGTGTTGATTTTCTGGGGCTCTGAAGCAGATTCTGTCCCATATCTCTCTCCTAGCATCTGGTGGCTCTGGGCACTCCTTGGCCTACAACTACAGGGTTATATGGCATTCTTCCTCTGTCTCCCTGTCTCTGTGTAGCTTTTCCTCTTTTGTAAGGACTGCATTGCACACAAAGGTTGCCTTAAAGGCGGTATTCAGATCCCAAATACCCACCAGAGTACTGGGATGAGAATTCCACCCAGTGGTACCAACCACTCCTTGGGCATTACGTTCATTGATCCTGATCAAGTTGTATGCCTGAGGCACTTACACAGTACTGGCAATAGTGAAAGCCTTTCTAATTACTCACAGACAACAGCCAACAAGAAAAGTCCCATCACAAACTGTCCAGGCAGAGTGGAAAGCTTCCACGGATGCCTCCTCTCTTAATAAACACCATGGATGGCGGACCCTGAGGATCTTCCCTCACCAGAGTGCAATGAAAATTTTCCTGCATGATCACCGGAAATGTGGGAGTATTCAGACATGGGGCTGTAGTCTAGAATCTTAGCCCAAAATTGTATCACTTTAGCCCTGCTGCTGATTTAGAAAAACTATTATGCTTCAGACAGGGAGGTGCAATGGTTTGTCCTGACGTCCAAAGATGCTAGCAGAGAGGAAGGAACAGGGAGTGAGTACAGCCATTTGGGCCACTCAAAGGACTCCTTACTCTCAAGGACACTAGTCGTATAGGATCAGGACCCACTCTACTCTAGTATGAGCTCATCTTAACTGATAATATCATCAAAGGTGCTATTTCCAAACAAGGTGACATTCACAGGTACTAGGATAAGACTTCTTTACTGAGGGCACAAGTCAATCCATAACAGTGTCATAATAATATTGCCCACTCACATACTCTCTTACAATGTGATCTTGCTATTTGTGACTTGCTTTTAACCAAGAGAATGTAGTAGAATTTACAT
>NW_006921600.1:10783818-10785255 GCF_000298275.1 Orycteropus afer afer
GCTGGTGGGTTTGAACTGCCAGCCTTCTGGTTAGCAGTCAAGTGCCTTAGGCACTACGCTACCAGAGCTCCTACACTGTTTGGTTAAATAACTGGGTACTAGAGCCTAGCCAAGATGCTCTGGTGGCATGATGCCTAAGGCATTTGACTGTTAACCAGAGAGTTGGCAGTTCAAACCTACCTGCCAGCCCATGGAAGGAAGATGGAACAACCCCCTTCTGTAAAGATTTGGTGCATCAGGATTGCTATGAGTTGGAATCGACTCAATGGCAGTGATTTTTGTTTTTGGTGAGAGGCTAGCCATTAGGAGCTCTGGTGGTGCAATGGTTAAAGTATTTGACTGCTAACCAAAAGGTCAGCAGTCCAGCCACTCCTTGGGAGAAAGATTAGGCAGTCTGCTTCCATAAACATTTATAGCCTTGGAAACCCTGTGGGGCAGTTCTACTCTGTCCTATAGGGTCACTGTGAGTTGTCATTGCCTCAATGGCAGTAGGTTAGAGCCTAGCCAAGTTGACACATAAGACCAGTTACAGGAGACGGTTTTGCCCATTAAAGACATTGCAACAAAACTACCATTTTCTCTAGGTCATCTCATTTTTTAAAGTATGTTTTTCATTAAGAAAGAGAGAAAAGATTACTTCCCACCAAAAAGATTACATCCCACCAGAATAACTAAAATGAAAGAGATAAACAATATCAAATGTTGGTTGGCAAGGATGCTGGACAACAGAGCTCTCATACACTGTGGATGGGAGTGTAAAAATCTCACAGCCAGTTTGGAAAATAGCTTGGCAGAATCTATGAAAACCCACTGCCATTGAGTCAATTCTGACTCCGGGCAACCCTTAAGGATAGAGTAGAACTGCCCCATAGGGTTTCCAGGGCTATAAATCTTTAGAGAAACAGACTGCTTCCTCTTTCTCACACAGAGCGGCTGGTGCATTCTAATCACTGACCTTTTAGCTGAACATATACATATACTCAGTTCCATCCCTTAGCATATGCCCAATGGAAATTTGTGTACATTTTTACCAAAAGAACTGTATTAAACTGTTCACAGCAGCCCTATTCTTGATAGCCAAAACCTGGAAACAACCCAAATGCCCATCAATAGCAGCATTTATAAAGAAATTATAGAATGTTCACACACTGGAACACTGTATAGCTGTGAGAATGAACGAACTAATGCCAGAGAAATCATGGACAAATCTCATAAACATTATGTTAAGTGGAAGAAATTAGATTCACAAAGAGCACGTACTGTGATTCCATTTACATAAGGTTGAAAAGGAGGGAAATTAATCTGTGGTCCGGAAGTCAGGATAGTGGTTACTCTTGGGGGTGATGACTGGAAGGGAAGGTGAGGAGGCCCTCTGGGGTGGGGTGATGTCTGATTCTTCACTGTTACATGGGGCTTCCCATTTTGTGAAATGCCATG
>NW_006921600.1:10797080-10799958 GCF_000298275.1 Orycteropus afer afer
TGTAACCTGTTGATGTCACACAGCCCTTTATCGATGTCACACAGCCCTTTATTTTTGTCCTGCCAGCCACCCCACAAACATCTCTTTGCCTCCACAGAGATGCCTGCCAGGTGCCCAAACAAAATTTCTTTTCAAATACGAAAATTTTGTGTTGATGCTCTTTTTTTTTCCCCCATATTCAAATGATTGAGCAACTTGATGGAATAACTGGGAACATTTGAGCTCATGGCTTAATTTTGTTGAAGAACCTAAAATTGGCAGTCTTAGCTTGTAGACCGTTGTTGTATAAAATCTCAGTAAATGTTGACAATAAAAATCCTGAATCATAATATTAAAAGCTGCTTCTCCTAGGCATCATGCTATGTTCTTCACATGCATTATCATAACAACCCACTGATTTTGACACTATTATTCCTGTCCTCATTTTAGTAAAGAAACTGAGATGGTATGACTTGCCTATAGTCAGAGGTCTAATAGATAATGGAGGCAGTATTTGAATCCAAGTCTACTGGTATGCCAGTTGTCTTTGAGTTGATTCTGACTCATGGCAACTCCATGTTAGTCATAGTAGAATTGTGCTCTATAGGGTGTTTTTTAAATTTTTATTGTGATGTGGGTGAAAGTTTACAGAGCAAATTCCTTTTCCATAAAGCAGTTCATATACATTTTGTTTAATGACATTGATTGCAATCCCCATAATGTAATAGCGCTCTTCCCACTTCCTCCCTGTGGTTACCTTTTCCCTGTGTCCTTCTTTGCTACGTATTCCTGCCCTCTGCGCTATCTCCCTGTGCAAATACTGCCCTTGTGTTCTCCCATGGTTGTTCGTTCTAAGGAGTGTGTATGTACTGGTATAAATGTTCACCCTATATGCCTGCATATTGTTTGTCTGGAAGCCACAGAAGTGAGTTCAATTCTAGGTCTGAAGAATTTCACCAATCTTTGTCAGACCAGTAAGCCTGGTCTTTTTTTTTTTTTTTTTTTTTAATGATTTTGCATTTTGTTCCACATTTTTATCCTACTCTATCCAGGATCTCCAATTTTGATCCCTTTCTGAGTGGTTGACACTGGTAGCTGGGCACCATCTAGTTCTTCTGGTCTCAGGGTCATGTAGGCCCAGGTTCCCATGGTCCACAAGTCCCTTGGACTAATTGTTTTCATGCATCTTCGATTTTCTTCATTCTTCTTTGCTCTGGATAAGGAGAGACTAATTGTTGCATCTTAGATGGCTGCTCACAAGCTTTTGAGACCCCAGTTGCTACTCATTCAAGTATGATGTAGAACAATGTTTTTGTGTAGCGTGTTATGCCAATTGAGCTCGATGTCCCCTTTGACCATGTTCCTGAGCCTGTGGGTCCAGCCACTTACTCCAAGGTATTTGGCTGGGGGCTAAGGTGTTATCACAACTTTGCCCTCTGTTAGCTGTATTATGTCTATGGACGTTCTTTTAGCGCATGCAAGCACATGTGTAGAAATATTGTCTGCCAAAGTTACACATTCCCTTTTGCCTACCCACACGTGATCATTTTGCCTGTCTACCTATGTATCCACCCATAGATTTGTTTGTTAGTACTGATAATGCAGTAATTGTGGATATAAAAGTGTTTACCCTCATTGTCTGTACCTCTTGTGCACATCTTTGTGTCTTCCTTTTCCTTAATGTTATCATGCTGGTCATTTGCTTTTGGTATATTGCCTTTCTCTTCACTTACACCTATACTTGTCTCTTACCTATCTAGCAATTTTCCTTCTCCTCCCCTCCCATCCCTAGCAACCAATAAAGAAAGTTTCTTTCTATGTGTAAACCTTCCCTTGACTTTTTATAATAGTGGGCTCATACAATATTTGTCCTTCTGTGACTGAGTTATTTCACTCAGAATAATGTCCTCCAAGTTCATCCCCATGATGAGGTGCTTAGTGGATCCAATATTCTTTAATGTTGCATAGTATTCCATTGTGTGTATGTACCATAGTTCCGTTATCCATTCATCTGTTGATGGGCACTTAGGTTATTTCCATCTCTTTGCAATTTGCTTCATAGAGTTTTCAATGTCCACAATCTTTTGGAAGTAGCTTTCTAGGCCTTTCTTCTGAAGTGCCTCTGGGTGGAGTTGAACTGCCAACCTTTCACTTAACTGTTTGTGCCAAGTCTAGTTGACCCTAAAGCATTTGTGCAGAACTGCTATAGTACTTTGCTTACAAAGAAGGATTGGGCAGCCAAATATTTTCAAACTGGACTGATCTAACTATCTTCAATAAGACCAACTTCGTGCATTATGGGAAGCTGCATAAGTAATACTCTGTGTGTTTACATGTTATGAAGAACCCAGACAACTCCTTCCCTTGTGGCTGGCTGGGCTGAGTTGGGGATTGAATATTCAAATGGCTATCTCATTTCCTCCCCTCCATTACAATGTACACAAACAGCCTATATGCTAGGACCTAGTTATTCTCTCTTCAGTGAAATGAAGAGAAACAGAAAGTGTAAGCTTAAATTCCAGGAACCTATCAAACAGTTGCCTGTGCTAACTTCCCTACCATGCAGAAATGGCTTGGGAGCCATTTATGCCTAGGGGAGCATGTTCCACTCTATCTCCTCCTGTCTTGTTGCCACTCCCTCAGAGCTGAGCACCGAAGAAGTGAATTCTGAACTGTTCCTTGAAAGTTCTGAGGAGGATTCCTTTTTCTCAAGTCGCTTTTCTACCAGTTTGATGTTATGCCTGAAATAACACCTTAGACTAATTTCTTGAGGATAAAGATCACCTCGCTGTTAAAATACACACACGTACTTGGAGCTATTATGGCTAAAAGACAAAGGCTTTAGCATTAGAAAGTTCACCTGGTGACTTTGAGCAAGTTGCTTAACACTCCATTTCCT
>NW_006921600.1:10800273-10809581 GCF_000298275.1 Orycteropus afer afer
AGGCAGTATCACTACAGAAGTAGGATTGCCCAACCTTCCTTCCGAGGAGAGGCTGGTGGGTTTGAACTGCCAGCCATCTGGTTAGCAGGCAAGTGTCTTAGCCACTATGCTACCGGAGCTCCTATACACACACACACACACACACACACACACACACACATATATATATATATCCAAGGGGGTACATACATAAACACACAGACACACACACACACACACATATATATATATATATATGGAAGAAGACTGGGCAATCTACTTCCATAAAGGTTTACCCCCTTGGAAAACCAAAGGGGGTCGCTATGAGTCAGAATCGACTTAATGGCAGTGTGTGATTGAGATATATATATGAAGATGCCTCTAGGTGGATTAAAATCACCAACCTTTAGGTTAGCATCTGAACACTGAAACATTTGTGCCACCCAAGGACTCCTAATAACCGCTGTGGTGAGGAGTAGGTGTGATAATGCAGGTAAAGTATTTTACATATTGCCTGACTTAATAAATGTTAACTGTTATTAGCATTAGTCTTAAACATTTTTTTTATCACGAGCTCTGGTGATGTAGTGCCTAAGGCATTTGACTGCTAATCAGAAGGTTGGTGGTTCAAACCAGCCACTCTGCAGAAGGAAGACTGGGCAATCTACTTCCATGAAGACTGACTTACTGCCTTGGAAACCCAAAGGGGGTTGCTATGAGTTGGAATTGACTCAATGGGAGTGAGGGTTTTTTTTTTTTTTTTTTTGAGTATTAAGAATTCATTCCTGAGATCAGTTTTTTTTTGGGGGGGGGAGGGAATAGGGGGCAAAAAATGGAGAAGATAGTGCTCGTTACACAGAAGGCTCCACAGTGGACACAGTTGGCCTCCTTTGAGGTTTTACCTCAGGCAGATCCTGACTGAAAAGTACTTTTCATTCCATGAAGAAATACTGCTTGGAGAACACATATCAGAGTGTAGAGGCCCAGGAAGAGAAGAAAAAGCATGTTACCAGTTTGGGTTTCCAAGAGCTGATTCAAAGCCCAAAGGGAGAAATGAAGATAGGGTGGGAAATATTTAGCATTTTACCTCGATAGAAAGTGAAAGAACTCGATTCCAGAAACTGTCTTAGGCTAAAATTCTGAAGCTCTTTATTCTGAATAGGTGTCAGGTCAGATCTTAAGGAAAGACAAGGGGGCAGGATGAAGTCAGGAAGAGGGAGGGAGGGAAGGGTTTCCAAGCCCCACCAATGTGACATCACTACAAAGTAGGAGGCAGCTCAGGAAAAGACATTGTCACAATGGATAGTTGATTGGTTGATGCTGGTGGAAGCCCCATCAAAGTTTATTCTCTTTGAGCCCACATTCTTCCTTTTCACTCAAATGTGAAACAAAATGAACTAAACAACTTGACAGTAAATATGTATTCATCCTTTTATTATTATTGTTTATAATAATAACAATAACAGACTTGGCTACAGAAAACAAAACTATGTATAATACATTTGTTAAAAGAACTTACACAAATTACATTTCTCAGTCATTTTTCTTGCCCTAGGTCCCACCCCTTCCTTCCTTTCTAAGCCATGTTGTTGTCCATGGCAGCTTAAAAACTGTCTTGAGTTTAATAATAGTTGGTGGTATCTATTCTTCCTACCAAGGATTCCTGCTGGTATAGTGGTTAAGTGCTTAGCTGCTAACTAAAACGTTGATGGTTCAACCCACCAGCCACTCAGCAACAGAAAGATGTGGCAGTCTGCTTCTGTAAAGATGATAGTTTTGGAAACCCTATGGGGCAGTTCTACTCTGCCCTATATGATCACTATGAGTTGGAATCAATTTGATAACAGTGGTTTAAGGAATCACATGCCTTGGAAACTCCAGAAAACTCGGTAGAATAACTTTCTTTGAATTATTACACCCATCCAAATATTTTTCCCTTTCTTCCTCCTTGTCCCCACCTAATTCTCTTCTTATACTTGAAATAGATATTTGCAGTTATTTGGACATTATAACAGATGTAATCCAAGTGAATAACACATTAAGAAGAATTCTGAGGCAGAATGTAAGGGATCAAAGTTTTAAGATGAACAGTAGGTGTACATTTTGGGTGTCTGTACATTCTGAGAAGCTGATAATGAGGTATTTAGCAATTCAGATTTTATCAAAATTCTATCTTAACACTGAAGAGTTTGTCCAAAGGATATACTTGGGGCTGTGTGTCAGGGTTTGTCAACAAGAATTGAACCATTAGTGCCTTTGACTGAAGAATAGGATTAAGGCCACTGACCTCACTTCATGGCACCCCAAAGAACAAAGGATCACCCTTTGAGAATATGTAAACACCTCCACAATGGAGAAGGGAGGGGAGGGGATGGACAGACATCCATAACTGACAGGTCTGAGAGGACAGACACCAGCACAGCTCTATGTTTCCTGTATCTGGTTCCAACATTTATTATACTGATAGGTTAAGAATTCTAGAATAAATAAGTAATATTGTCTCTTACAGAAAATTGTAATGATAATGTAGAGTAGGATTAAAGACTTTGAAGATTTCACAGAAACATCAGCATTTAAACAGTCAGACAGTAGCCAGAGTCTTTGTGACCAGTGTATCTTCTCAACAGTGGCAAATGCTTGGGGGGTAGATTTTTTAAAATATCTAAATGACAAAAACAATGCCATTAATAGCCCATAATGCTAGCCTGGGCATCACTGGCTTCAAACATGTCTCCACTGACTGTGGTTTTCCACCACAAGAATAGGAAAATGGAATTCTCTGACTCTTCCGGCCTACAGACACCTGACCTAAGTCACTGAGCAGAGGCTCCTGACCCTTTGGAAGTTGACCCTGTCTTTCTGCTTTCTTCTTGTGATATTATAATTGATTTTGCAGCAGAGGACCCACAATTATGCCCATGGATTTCATGTTAACACCCGGGTACCAGGGAAAAGGAGGTTTTCTCCGTTGGCACAAAGCCACGCTGCTGGCCTGCAGGAACATTCTGTCCTACTGGGACTGAGAAGCCCCTCCAGCCCCCTGAACACTTTGTAAGACACTGCACATAGTGACGACTCTCCAGAGAAAAGTCCTGTAAAAGTGACACCAGTGTTGTGCAGAACAAATAAACATCCATGAGCACAATGCCTACTTTTGAAACAAATGCCTTGCACACAGGAATTTCTGTGCAGAACACCTATTTGTTATAAAGCACAACCCTGGCCTTTGCACAACCTCACTAACTGCCATTCTCACTCCATTTTCCCTACAAGTGATAGTAGCAGCAGAGGAGATGGCCCCACCTCCTCAAGGTACAGACACTACTTCTGCATCAATCCTAATGGTGGGAATCCTGGTTTTGTAGAATCCGGACAAAAGGCCACCTGGAGCATCTAAGAATGACCAGTATGGTAAAGCCTAAAACCTGGAGTTGAGGCAAAAACGCACTTGCCTGGTCCAAAGTCCACTCTGGAGCCAAGCAGAGAGGCCCAGCTGAGTCACCACAGGCCCTTCTGCCTCAGTGGGTCTCTGCTGCTGGGATCCGAGAGGTGCACAGGAAGTCAGATCTCCAATAGCTTCAGGGTTTAGGGTGTAAAAGGAGGATTCAGCGAGGACTCCTCAGTTGCCCCATACCACGGCTGCTTAGCTCTACAATGTTCCTTCTTTTATCTGTTGGATAAAGAGGTTTCTCTCATCTTCCGGAGTCCGTCCGTTTTGAGCCCGAACAATACACGTGGGCCGATGAAGGTTGAGCATGTATATCAAATGCTGCTTCTCGTTCTTGAGCTCCTCAATTTGGGCCTTCAGCTCAGCATTTACACTCTCCAGTTTCTCTGACTCCTGGGGGGCAAACGACAGAAGCATTAAGAGTGGAGTCAAAAGGTCAGTAAAGAGGGGGTAACCAGGGATAATGCCTGGGTGGCACAGGGAGCCCGAGGCCCCCTAGGCCTCTTCAAGTAGGGATTGGCCTGCCGAGGGACACCGCCGTCTCTCTACTACAGTGTCCCACAAATCTGGGAAAGGAACGTTAAGTCTGGAACAATCCAGACCCTTGTGAAGCCTTTAACTATGGAGCATTCTTTAGAGATGCCTGTGAGTTTCTACCACAGAGGCACGCTGTGACTCAACCAGTAACAGAGCTACAGTGGAACCAATGGTTCAGAAACCTCTTCTACATGGAGCCCAAGAGCCCACATGTAGGTCTTCTGGGCCTGCAAGGGCCTTGGGGGCTGGGGGAGAAATCAGCTCATGGTCCTTAATTTTTTTGTAAGTTCCTGATCTCACTAAGGAGTGTATTTCCACAGGAAAATGTGCATAGGACACAAGATTTCATAATTTTTACTGACCCCTGAGGCAATCAACAGAATCTTGGGGGTCCTGGGCCCTCCTGGGTCAAGCCTCTGCCTGGTCTATCTATGCTTAGGGGAGGGGGCACAGCCACGGGAAGACTGTCTGGCAGCCTGGCCTCATAGCCCACCCTGCCTCCTCACAGACGCTGATGCCCCTGGTTCTCTCTTCAGGAACGGGAGCTGGCTGAGCTTAGCCGGGAGTTCAGACTGTTGGATGAGTCAGGGAGAAGGGCAGTGGAGTTAAGGACTAGACAAGAGCTCCAAGGAAGTGTAACCATTGTTTGTGGATTAAGGAAATCACTTGTTTGAAGAGATTAATTAAAGCTTTTCACAGTGAACCAAATGAGAACTGATAGCTTCCTTTCCTTGGGAAAATGGGCAAGCGAAGCTTCTCTAAATGAGCTCACATATCCTGTATCCTGGAAAGTGCTGGACATTATGGACCAGCTGAGGCTGCTGGGAGTCTGGGCATCAGATGATCCTGTGGCTTTTAATTCACACATCTGCTTTTTATACATCTACAGTCACGTGCATTGTGCTAACAGCTTTGTTGCCTCCTCATTCTGCAAATGGCATTTCTGCTACCAACTACAAGGTCCTTCTTGGGAAAACACTTTCCAGTAGGGTTTTTTTAAAAAAAACAAAACAAAACCCTCTGATACTGAAGGAGCTGTGGTGGTGCAGTGGTGGTGCATTTGGCTGCTAACCTAAAGGTCAGTGGTTTGAACCTACCAGCCACTCTGCAGGAAAAAGATGAGACAATCTGCTTCTGTAAAGATTTACAGCCTTAGAAATGCTGTGAGGCAGTTCTACTCTGTCCTAAAGGGTTGCTATGAGCCGGAATTGTCTCAAGGGCAGTGGGCTCTCATATCAGCATGAGGTTAGGGGAGGGCAGGCCTGAGCAAGCAGAAGGGACAAGGCAAGAAGGCTCTCACTTTTTGCAGGCACTCTGTCTTCTCCTTCTTCTTGTTTCGGCACTTGGCAGCTGCAATCTTATTTCTTTCCCGTCGCCGTTTTTTCCTTTCATCTTCTTCAGGGGCTACCTGTAAAGTCCAAAAGGCACACATTCAACCAATACCAGACCTGTTCCCACTGAGTCAATCCCACCTCATGGAAACCCCACGTGTTAGAGCAGAACCACCCCACAGGGTTTTCCTGGCTGAACATTTGACAGAAGCAGATTGCCAAGCCTTTTGTTCTACAGTGAAGCTGACTAGGTTTTAACCACCAGTTTTTAGGTTAGTAATGGAGTACAAACTGGTTTGGTTGAGTCACCCAGGGACCTTCACACACGTAATACACTACTGTCAAGTAGGACCCAACTCATAGAGACCCCTCCTTGTGTTTCCTAGGTGGTATCACCATGGAAGTAGATTGCCTGACCTTCCTTCCAAAGAGTGGCTGGTGGGTTTGAACCATCAGCCTTCTGGTTAGCAGTCAAGTGCCTTAGGTGCCTACACCACCAGAGCTCCCACACACATAATAGGGGGCAAGAAATGCCATCAACCTCAAGTGTGCTGCCTTTCATTTCCAATAAGAACTGGCAAATCAAAGTGGCTCTAGTGAAATTCCAAAAACTGTTAGTTAGAAATTATATTGGTATAATTGTTGCTGTTGTTAGGTGCCCCAAGTTGGCTCTGACTCATAATGACCCTGTGTATAACAGAATGAAACACTGCCTGGTCATGCGCCACCCTCACAATCCTTCCTATACCACCTAAGGCCATCATTGCAGCCACTGTGTCAATCCATCTTGTTGAGAGTCTTCCCCTTTGTTGCTGACCCTCTACTATACCAAGCAGGATATCCTTCTCCAGGGAATGGTCCCTTCTGACAACAGGACCAAAGTAGTTGGGATGAATGAAGTCTGGCTGTTCTCACTTCTAAGAAGCATTCTGGTGGCACTTCTTCCAGGACAGATTTGTTTGTTTCTCTGGCAGTCCATGGTCTTCTTTGCCAACACCAGAATTCAAAGGAATCAACTCTTCTTCAATCCTATTCACTAACCAGTTTTCACATGCATATGAAGCAACTGAAAATACCATGGCTTGGGTTAGGCACACCTTAGTCTTCAAAGTGACATCTTTGCTTCCTAATACAGTATTAGTCAATTTTAATCTATTTTAAAAACACATTTGGATTTTGAACTAGGAGTTTGATATTCAAACTGATGACCACAGATACAGATTGTAATCATTCAGAGAAGGTAACAGATTGTAAATGTGTCCTTTCTCCTAGAACAAGATCCTCACCCAGCCACAAGCGGCCCCATCTACTCTTTGATTCAGGTCTTATGCTCATGATTGAAGGACAACTCCATTCATCTCTCTCTTTGTCTGCCAATTTGGGTGAAGCCCAGGGAATCCTGGGGAAGAGGAACTCACATCCCTTCCTATCCAAAATGGCATTCTCAGTCCATGGCTGGGGTGTCACCTGTGGGTGGTGAGCTACAACCATCCATCGATTCATCTCACAACTAAATACTGATCCCCTCCCTGTGTCCCGCCCTAAGCCAGGCCTGGAGATCCTCCGAAAGCAGAACTGCCTGCTTTAGGATATAGTCTTCCATGGAAGTGTGCTTGATCCTGACCTCATCTGAGCACTGACAGGGAATCAGCAAAATCCACCTGCTGGAGATCAGAGTCCAGCTGGGATGATGTGTTCCTGGTGGGACAAGTGGGTGAAGGTTTAGGCTGCCAATGTCAGACCCTGTCAGCTCTGGACAGTGAAAAAGAGGGCGAGGAACCACATTTCAAACAAAACAACAGCTAGGACACCATAGTCACCTCATACCTGATTTTTTCCATTCTTTTGACTACACAGCACTGACTTTGCTTAGACTGAGATGGAAGGCCCAACAGCTTTGCAATTTAAAGACACAAAGCCCAAAGGAGAAATATGATGAAAGGAACTTTTACCTTTTATCTTTTAGATCCTAGAATCATTACAAGGGATATATTTGGGCTTAGACTAAACTGTCTTTGACTGTCAACTTTGCCACTTACTAGCTGTGCAACCTTGGGCAAGTTATACCCTCTGAGCTTCAGTTTCCTTATTTGTCAAAGAGAATCGATCATATTACCTACCTAAGAGAGTAGATATGAGGATCAAATTAATTAAGGTGTTGCGGTGTAGTAAATTACTTAGTGTGGCTTTTCTACCCATAAGTCTTTGTAAACTCCAAGGTGGGATTTTCTATGAGCAACTGAGGAGTTCCTGATTCCTGAAGCTACCCACCTGGGTTATTTCTGTTGGGTGTGGCACAATACAATGTTCTGGGAGGTTCCCACTCTCTCTCACGTGCTTAGAGTTCTGATGCTGTGATTGGCTAGTTTGACCACCCTTCCAGGCTCAAAAGAAGGCCTCCTAGAGGCAGAACTCGCTCTGACTGCTGGTAGAGGAAGATGTGCTGCCAAAAGAGACACACACCTCTGAAAGAGACACGCACTGCTGGGAAAGAGACGCAAGAGACACGCATTGCTGAGTGAGACACTGAGGGACCAACACTGCTGGGAAAGAGACTGTGAGAGACTGTTGGCTGAGGGACGGTGGGCTGGGAGAGAGACTGAGCATTCTTCCTGAACTTGAGTTGTAGCCTGGTGCTTCCCTAATAAACCCCATAATCTGTGAGCTCTGTGTGGCCACTGCAGTGAATTATCGAACCCAGGAGAGAGGTGGTGGGTGCTTTGGGAGGAACGGTTGGTGAAAGGGCTGGAGGGAGGCAGCATGTCCAGCCTTGTAGGAATAGGCTTTGGGTTACTGCTGGTAATCCTGTCTTCCTCTTGTATGATTAGAGGAGGTCAGAAGATTTGGCCTCCTTGCCCTTTTAGCAGGTGTAAAATGCTTTGAGCAGTGTCTAGCTTATAGTAAATGCTGTATGAGTTTTAGTTATTATCATTAACATCATCACTATCTTCATCAAGAACTCAGCAACCCTACAGATAGATATTTAGGACAGAAGGAAAAGAATTCAGGAGCAGAACTTCAGTAGAGCAGATCTTAGAATCATGGACTACCAGGGCTGGAAAAGGCTTTCTGAAGACCACTGTGATGCAGTGAATTACTTAAGATGAGCTTCCTAGACAGCGTCTTTATAACTCCCATCAGATGGCTGGGGGGAATATGCAAATGTAAGGTGTCTGTGACCCACCAAGGGGATTGGATAGCTTGTTAATAATACAAATAAGGTTACATGGCACCCTGGTGGGGGTGGAACCATGGAAATAAAGTATATGGAACCCTAACATGGGGATTGGTCAGTTTTTGCATCTCGACCAGGCTTAAAATGAGCCATCCCAGAGGTGGAAAAAGGGAATCTCACTGCAATCAATCCAAACAACAGGAGTAGAGTGCGTCCTTGGATCCGAGATTCCTGCATAGGATCTCCTTGGCAGAGATGACGGAGTGATGGCAGAGTTGGCAGCAGCAAAGGCAGCAGAACTAACAGAACCAAGAGACTGGCACGAGACAGAGTCGGGGGCTGGCTGGCCCATGGAGAGTGAAAGCTGAGAGTACCTTTGGGCTTGCTGGCAGAGTGGGGTGAATCTATCAGCAGAGCTAAAAGAGCTTCGTAATATTTGCCACAGCAGGGCAGAGGCCAGGTCAAGAGGCCAAGGACCAAAGAGAGGCATGCTTGTGGGCCTGGCCAAAGGAAGGCTGAAGGCTGTCCTGATGGAAGGATCATATCCTGAGAGCATTCCTGAACTTGAACTGGAATCTGTTGCTTCCCTAATAAACCTTATTAAACCTAGCAGAGAAGCAGAGAGTGCTGTGGAAGGGACGGCTGGTGTCAGAGTTGCTAAAAAGGGCTAGAGGGTGGCATGAGTCACAGGAATCAGCCTTGGTTTTCTGATGGTGATTTTCTTTCTCCCTCATTAAGTTAGAGGGGTTCTGGTGGCATAGTGCCTAAGGCACTTGACTGCTAACCAGAAGGCTGGCAGTTCAAACCCACCAGCCACTCCTCAGAAGGAAGGTTGGGC
>NW_006921600.1:10810056-10814798 GCF_000298275.1 Orycteropus afer afer
GTTTTCAAGGCTGTGACCTTTTGGAAGCAGATCACCAGGCCTTTTTCTGAGGTGCCTCTGGATGGGATCAAACTGCCAACCTCTTGGTTAGTAGTTGAATGCTTAACCATTTCCACCACCCATGGATGTAAGCCCAGGCTCCTCCTCTGGCATCATCCCTTTGCCCTCCTGCCTGGTCTCCATCATTATAACTGCCTCACTCTGTCTTGTCACCTTCCCAGAGGTGGCTAAGATCTGGGAAAAAGGCTCATGCTGCCCAAATGTGGGGGATACCTGTGGGTCCAATGGCTTAGTGTGTTCTTTTATAATGAGAATTACAGCAGCCAAGGGACCTGAATCACCAAGTCATCATCTGGTGTGTTCTCCTCCCAGTAGAAAAACCTACTGACTCAAGATCACAAGGCCATTTGGTGAACACAGAATTGGAGCAGCTGAGCTGGGTAGCTTTAAGGAGTGTTTGCATGAAACAGGCTGCCTACTTCTCTCTCTGGAGAACCCTCCAAACATCCTTCCAAAATGCTTTCCCTCCTTCCACGAGAATCCTACTACTTTTGTTACATCTGGCTAGCTCAAGATATTTAATTAAAAAAAAAAAAAAAATCAGTGTTTCTTGGTCCACCCTGCACTGTCCATTACTGGACTGGGCACCAATGAACATGCTGTGGGGAATGGTTCCTCCCTTCATGACATCCTCTGAGGATAACTGAGGCAGCACAGCTAACACCCCTAATGATGCCTTATGGATATACAGCACCATCAGTAGTGCCAGCTACTATTCATTGAATGTTAAATATCAGCCTGGCCCTCTGCTCAACTCTAAATAAATGTTATCTCATTTAACCCTCAGATCAAGCCTATGCAGGAGTCATTATTACCCCGCTTTTAGATTCTTAATCAACCTCTTTTTAAACTTAGTATTTTTGGTTGGTTCCCTCATCTCTAGTCCAAAGGTTGTGACCATGTCAGTTAAGTAAACTTAAAACACTCCTGTGTCTGAACCACCTTGTTTTGTTGTTGCTAGGTGCCACTGAGTGGGTTCCGACTCATAGCAAGCCTACGTACAACAAAATGAAACACTGCCTGGTTCTGCACCATCTTCAGTTGTTGCTATGCTTGAGCCCATTGTTGTAGCCACTGTGTCAACCCATCTAGTTGAAGGTCTTCCCCTTTTTTGCTGACCCTCTACTTTGCCAAGCACGATACCCTCCTCCAGGGACTGATCCCTTCTAATAACATGTCCAAAATACATGAGACAAAGTCTTGTCATTCTTGTTTCTAAGGACCATTCTTGTACTTCTTCCAAGACCAATTTCTTCATTCTTCTGGTAGTCAATGGTACATTCAATATTCTTCACCAACACCATAATCCAAAGGTATCAACTCTTCTTTAGTCTTCCTTATTCATTGTTCAGCTTTCACATGCATATGAGGCAATTGAAAATACCATGGCTTGGGTCAGGTGCACCTTAGTCCTCAAAGTGACATCTTTGCTTTTTAACACTTTAAGGACTATTGTAGCAGATTTCCCCAATGCTACTTCCATGGGCACCATCTTATATGGGTCTTCATTTTGTAACCATGAAAGAAAGGCCAACAAATAGCAGACACCTCAGCTCTAACATCCTTAAGCACCACACCATTGCTAGCAACTGCCTCCCTAACTTCTCTCCTTGCCTATTACTCCCAGGTGTCTCACAGAAGATCACTGAGTGGGGAACAGTGCAAGTGCCAGAAACAGAACTGAACTTAGAGCAGACATCTGGGACCAACTTTGTGAGCATTGGTACAGAGAAGTGTGAAGCTGGCTGGCTATGCCTTGCTCTACTTTCTGGGCACCTGGGTCCCTATAGCAATGAAAATAATCACTGCACTCCATGTTTCTTCAGGACTAGACACACAAGTGAGCTCAACCCATCTCAAGGCATTAAATACCATCTATATGACTTCCAACTTAATATATCTAGCTCCAACTCTCCTCTGAACTTCAGACCCACATTTCTGCTCTTTTTGACACCTCCACTGGGGTGGTGAATAGGATGGAACTCCTGCTTTTGTCCTCAACCAACCTCCTACAGTCTTTCAAATCTAATGAGTAACTGGACCACTCTGCCCTTACTGTTGCTGAGACCAAAAAGTTTGGAGTCAACTTTGTTGTTGTTGTTGTTGTGTGCTTTCAAGTGACTCATAGCGACCCCTCCTTGGGTTTCTGAGGCAGTATCACTACAAAAGTAGATTGCCCAACCTTCCTTCTGAGGAGTGGCTGGTGGATTTGAATCACCAGCCTTCTGGTTAGCAGTCACTAGCAGTCACCTTAGGCATTATGCTACCCAGAGCTCCTGGAATCAATTTAAGTCCTCTTTTTCTTACACCTTATATCCAAGGAGCTCTGGTAGCACAATGCCTAAGGCATCTGACTCCTAAACAGAAGGTTGGTGGTCAAACCCAGCAGCCACTCTGTGAAAGCAAGACTGGGCAATCTACTTCCGTAAAGATTTACCACCTCAGAAACCCAGTGGAGGTCGCTATGAGTCAGTATCAACTCGATGGCAGTGGGTTTGGGTTTTTCGTTTTTTTTTTTTTTTTTCATTTTTACATCCAATCTATGCATAAATCAGCTTTACCTTCATAATACACCTAGAATCCAACCATGTCTCAGCCCCTCCACTGCCCCGTCTTGATTCAGAGCCCCTTGTCTCCTGCCTAGATTACTGTGGTGGTCTCTTTTACACACTCCTCTCTGTTCCTGCCCTTTGCCATCTGTTTTCAATGTGATGGCCAAGGTGACCTTTAAAAATATGAGTTGTATCATGTCACTCCTCTGCTCAAGACCCTCCAACAACTTCCTATCTCACTCTGACTTAATCATCCTATCTTTACACTAATCAATAAAACCCACCGTGATCTGTCTCTCACCCACTAATCTCAACTCCAGCTTTGCCCCCCACCCTGTACCCCACCCCAGCCTCATGGCCCACCTGCTGCTCTTCAGGTACATCAGCCATACTCCCTCCTCATGCCCTTCCTGCTCTTCTCCCAGATGCCCACAAGGTTCCCTCCCTCTCCTCCTTCAAGTCACTCAAATCAAAGGTTGCTCTGTCAGCAAAGCTGTCTCTGCCCTCCTGGGTTTAAATAACAAGCCATCCCTACCCCCATTCTCTGCTCTCCTTCCCTGCTTTGTTTTCCCCTTTGTCTTTTACACTTGTCTCTCCTGTTACGTATTTACCTATTTTATGTATCGTTGCCTCCACCCAGTAGAAGGTAAGCTCTCTGAGGGCAGTGATTTTGTTTGCTTTATTCACTACCATAGCACCCTGCACCTAGAACATGTCTGCCATGCGGTGAGTATGCACTAAGCATCCACTGACAGAAAGAGCACCTGTGGTAGAACCTACCTCGGCTTTCATGACTGACATCTCAAGGGGTCTGTCGCTGACAGTGACTGACTCTAGAGCAGAAGACATCCGGTGGCAGAGGTGCTTGTTCTGGATGGCGAACCTCAGCTCTTCTTTAACGAAGGGTGTTAGGTTGGCAAAATCCTCAAATACCAGTGACCCGGGAGGGGACAGGCAGGGGACGATGGCAGAGGCACTGACTTCTGAGGCAGAGACCTGGCCTGGGTGTTGAAGCATCATTTTGCTGCAAGACACATCAAAACCAAAACTGCTTTACAGGTTTTAGGGCATGAGATCTCATCCCCTCTGCAGCCTCCAGCACCAGAGCCCACCCCACAGGAAGCCCTATAAGACACCCTGGTTCTAACTGTTTTCATTTCATGATACTCATCTCGAACAAAATAAGTTCTTAAAATACACAACTCAGAGACATGAATAAAAGGCCTAAGTAAAGTTTATGAGGGTTGACTTTTCAGTGCTATTTTGAACTCAAAAGAACTATTAGTTTTTGCTGGTGTGCATATATGCAAATATAGCCTCAAATGGTTCTGTTATTGTTGCTTAAAAAAAAAAAAAAAAACTCACTGCCATCAAGTCACTGAGTCAATTTTCAAGGCAGTAAATGTTTACAGAAATAGACTGTCCTTCCACAGAGCACCTGGTGGGTTTGAACTGCCAGCCTTCTAGTTAGCAGTCAGATGCCTCAGGCACTACACCACCAGAGCTCCTGTTGCCTTCAAGTTGATTCACGGGGCCCTGTATGTCACAGAGTTGCTCCATGGAGTTTTCTTGACTGTAATCGCTAAGGAAGCAAATCACCAAGCCTTTTCTTCTGCAGCATCATCACCGGGTGGGTTCAAACCCCTAACCTTTAGGTTAGCACCCAGTCACAAACCACTTGTGCCACCCAGGGATGTGAAAGCAGTAGATCTTTTTTTTATTTATTTATTTATTTTTTTTTAAATCAGTGAGACTAGTGTATAATCCCATTTCAGTCTCTTTTTTTTAAAAAAAGAAACTTAGAAGATATCTGAAATCAAGATGACTCTATCAGCCAGTAGAAGTAAAAGGCGGTAGGAAGTGGGGTGGGCACTGCTTCAATTTTGCAGATATCTTTCTGAAGCCTCTCTCAGGAAGCTAGATCAAATGAGGAGGAGGAAGGTACTGTTTCTTCTCCCCTAAAAAAACTCATTGCCATGGAGTCAGATCCAACTCATAGCGACACCTCCTTGGGTTTGTAAGGCAGTATCACTGCGGAAGTAGATTGCCCAACCTTCCTTCTGAGGAGTGGCTGGTGGATTTGAACTGCCAGCCTTCTGGTTAGCAGTCAAATGCCTTAGGCACTATGCC
>NW_006921600.1:10815054-10816797 GCF_000298275.1 Orycteropus afer afer
GAGCCTGGCTTTGTCACTAAGGAGTGGTGTGAGACCAGTCACCTCAGCTCTCTGATCATCTTCAGCTAGTAAATGGCTGAGAGCTCCTTGGTGCAGGGGTTAAGCCTCTTCCATTGCTCTATCCCAGAGTCTGTCCCAGTGTCTGGCTCTGTCTGCTCACATTGCCCATTGACCAGCCCGAGACCACTTAGTTAAATTTAAAACATGGGGAGTGGGCACTTAAATGAAATGGCTTCCAACGTCCCTTCTACCTCATCACTCTATAGCTCAGAGAATCCAAAGGGATGACAACAGTAACAGTTACACATTTCCAATCTGGAATTCCAGTTGCTGTCAAGTTGATTCTCACTCATGGTGACACAATCTGTGTCAGAGTAGAAGTCTGTTCCAGAGGGTTTTTAATGGTTACTTTTTTGGAAGTAGATCATCAGATTTTCCTACTGCAGCACCTGTGGTGGACTTGAACCTCCAACCTTTTAGTTGGCAGTGAGCACGGCAACACTTTGAACTACCGAGGGAGTCAATCACCCATTAATTTCTCTGTGCCATGGCCATCCTCAAATAAAGAACTGCTCTCTAAAAGGTGAGGCCAGTAGTAACCATTCTCTCTCATCTCTGCAGTGTTTGAGGGGTGAGTACAGGGACTGTTTGGACAGGCATTCCACTGGAGGATCCCTCTCAATCTGGGACCTGTGGCGATGAGCCAAGTCCAGCTGACGGGAAGTCCTCTGGTAAATCTCTAACATTTAACTAGCGCCTCTTTCATACCAGGAGCTCTGGTAGTGCTGTAGGTAAGGCACTTGGCTCTTAAGCAGAAGGTGAGTGGTTCAAACCCACCAGCTGCTCCATAGGAGGAAGATGAGGCAATCTACTCCTATAAAGATTTACATCCTTGGGAATCCTATGGGGATTGCTATGAGTTGGAATTGACTCGATGGCATGGGTTTGATTTGTTTTTTCATCTTTCTTTCATACTGAAAGCTATGCACATTATCTCATTTAATCCTCACAAGAATCCAATGAGTTAGGTGCTAGCCCCCTTTTATAGGTGAGGTAACTGAGATTTAGACAGGCCATAAACAATTTGTCCAAAGTCACAGAGCTAAAATGAAGCAGTGTCAGGAATGAGAATTAGAGCTCATGCCCATAACGTATAGAATATATTCCATGTTTCAATAATAATAATAAAATTAAAAACCAGAACAAAATTTTTAGAAGGCAGGTATGAAAGTGGGGTGGAAAGATGGAACTAAACCAATGGAGGGAAGACTGCTAAGCAGAGAGCCACAGGGAGACCTGAGTTCTATTTAATGAATTGCTGATTTGTATGTCAGGATAAGGTGCTCTCGTGGCGTAGCGGGTAAGGCATTTGGATGCTAAGCAGGACAGCAGTTCAAACTCACCAGCTGCTCGGTGGAAGGAAGATGAAGCAATCTACTTCCATGAAGATTTATAGCCTTGGAAACCCAATGGGGGTTGCCATGAGTCAGAACCAACTCAATGGCAGTGGGTTTGCTTTTCAGTTTTTATATGTCAAGATTTACACTCAGGATGCTGCCTGCATTTCGGAGTATGTTTAAGTGGGTCTGCGGTGTAGTAAATTACTTAGTGTGGCTTTTCTACCCATAAGTCTTTGTAAACTCTAAGGTGGGAATTGCTATTAGCTACGGAGGAGATCCAGATTTTAAAGTCGCCCACCTGGGTTATTTCTGTTGGGCGTGGCACAATACAATGTTCTGGGAA
>NW_006921600.1:10817202-10819300 GCF_000298275.1 Orycteropus afer afer
TTATCGAACCCAGGAGAGAGGTGGTGGGTGCTTTGGGAGGAACGATTGGTGAAAGGGCTGGAGGGAGGCAGCATGTTTGGTCTTGCAGTAATAGGCCTTGGGTTACTCCTGGTAATCCTGCCTTCCCCTTGTAGGGTTAGAGGAGGTCAGAACATGTGGCCTCCTTGTCGTTTTAGCAGGGTCTTTCATCCTAAGAGTTCCCAAAATTAGGCCAGAAGATCAAGAGTTGAGGCCACATCAAAATTCCTTGGGCAGATAATCTTACCTCCAGTGGCTTCTCTTTATCCTCTCTTAAGGAAGATAGGGTGGGTGATGCAAACTATTTGCACTTCACTGCTAGCCTAAGGTCAGCAGTTTGAACCCTCCCAGTGGTTCCATGGAAGAAATCCCTGCCAATCTGCTTCTGTAAAGATTACAGCCAAGAAAATGCTATGCAGCAGTTCTATTCTGTAGCACACGGATGGGGTCATCATGAGTCAGAATTGACTCGGCAATAATGGGTTTGGTGTTTGGTTAATACTAATCACCCATTTTCCCATAGACTCTAGTGAGGAGTTGCAGAAATAATACATGAATATACTCTGGAAAGCATTATGCAAACAGGGTGTCTATTATTACGGGACCCCCCTGGGATCCTTCCAACCCAGGAAGAGGTTCTGTGGAGTCCAGGTGGGTCCTGATCAGAGAAAGAATGCCAATTCCAATGAATGCTGTTCATTCAAAGAAACCTGGAAAATATATGTGATTCTCTTTCTACAGCCCTGTGTCCTAAAATCAGAAGTAAACTTCTCTCAGTTTAATCCTCTGATCTTAGGATGCTGGGAGGATACTCCTCTCTGATAGGTGATAAACTCCTCTAGAAACCAGCCACCTAAAGCCAGAGTCTTAAGATTCTTCCATGCATTCATGTTTTCCCTCCCTTTCCAAGTTTATTAAAAATCAAATAGTTCAAGGATGGAATTCAGAGCTACCACTGAGCTGGCCTTTGTTTGGAGGACTGGATGGCCCCCTTTATGGGTAGTTTGAATTCCATTGCAGTTGAGTATAGTTCCATTTGTCCACTCAACTAAGTTTATTAATGAGCTCCCAGGGCTTGGGGGTCTGCTGTTTGGGACGTTTTCCCCCTTTCTTAGTGTAAAGTCAGCAGTCCTGATAAAAGAAACAGAAGAAGGTCAGTGGTATGGAATGTTCTTATGAAAAGCATTGGGTGGCCTTACTTGGGGACAGAAATGAGTTGTACAACGTTTAAAAAAAAAAAAAAAAAAAGCCTTTCAGAAAAAAAGCAGTTGTATCTGTAAAGATGTGGACGTTCTCTACACTAGGCTGAAGCTTATCCTGTCAAGATACTCTCCAGTTAACTCCTTCATATATTCTCTTAAAACATGATTCAGCTCAGACTCAGGCTGTGATCCACAAGGAAAGTGAAGCTTAATCTTTAGACAGAGTTTTCAGAAAATTGAGACCTTTGAACATGCCCCATCCCAATTGAAGAGAAGGAAAAAAAAAAGTCCTGGATTATCTTCAAATCTATTTTAGATTATCTGAGTTGACTTTCTACATTGACCTTAAAATTGTCCAGGGCTGCTGCAAAGAGCCTGTATTTTCTTTCTACTTCATTATCTCTAATCAGAAATGGTGTCATATTATTAGCAGCTTCATCGTTTTCAAGAAAGTGAAACTTTACTCATGTATTTAACTGGAAATTCAGCTCCCAAACTTTATTTCTTAGTGACTAAAATGACAATGAATTTTCACTTTTAGTTTTCATCTCTTTCTACTAAGTGCTACTTACAACTTATCTTACAATGCTAGGAATCCAGTCTTGGTCTCTTTACCAACCTTTCTCTCAACCTTCAAGAAAGTAGTAGGTTTAAGACTGGGCTTTAGGATCTGAGATGAAGCTTCCGGTCACAAGCTGAGTAACCACTGACAAGTCACTGACACTCTCTGGGTCTCAGTCTCCTTATCTGTTAAATGAGCTCAATATAGCCTGCTCCAGTTCCCACACAGGGCTGTCTTGAAGATCATATGGGATTCCTGAAGGTGAACTTACACACACTCTTGTTGTTGTTGTTGTTGTTATGTGCCGTCGAGTCAG
>NW_006921600.1:10819400-10821162 GCF_000298275.1 Orycteropus afer afer
AAGTAGGATTGCCCAACCTTCCTTCCAAGGAGTGGCTGGTGGGTTTGAACCGCCAGCCTTCTGGTTAGCAGTCAAGTGCCTTAGCCACTATGCTACACACACTCTGGGTATCCATTATTACTCTGTCTCTACTTTCCCCATTTCAGGGAGAACTCATTCTTTTGTTGTCAGTGCAATTTAGTCCCATTAGTCAGGAATTAACAGGAACCTTCAAGATACTCAGAACAGTTCACAGCATGTCACATTTTGATTGACCTCTAGGCTCCTGAAACAACAGGTAAATTTCACCTCTGGTGGCATAGTGTCTAAGGCATTTGACTGCTAACCAGAAGGTTGGTCATTCAAACCCACCAGCCACTCTTCGGAATAAAGACTGGGCAATCTACTTACTGCCTCAGAAACCCAAAGGGGGTCTCTATGAGCTGGAATTGACTTGATGGCTGTGTCTTTGTGTGTTCGTGTGTGTGTGTGTGTGTGTGTGTGTGCTGGCACCACCTGGTCTCCACTGTTACAATTTCTCACACAGGAAACCATTTTTCCCCTGAAAAAAAAAAAAAAAATGTCCATGGTGTCCTGGCTATATCCTTCCTTTTCTCCTGGCTAGGCAATACTTGAAGCCACTGATCGTGTTCCATGCCTAGGCAGTTTTAAAATGAATGAATCATGGTATCCATCCAACAGGAACCAGAGAATGAGAATGGCTTTGCAATTTAGTGAGAGTCATCTGGGTCAGAACCTCATTTTGTAATTGAGTTAACTGAGGCCCAGAGAGGTAAGTGACTTCCCCAGGGCCATAAAGGTGGTAGGTAAGTGGCCAACTCAGGCCAAGCTGCTGACCGCTCATCTGCTGCTGTTTTGGCTCTGCCACCAACAGAGATCCAACCCTGGGAAGGATCAACCAGCAAGGTGCCAGAGAAAAGAGCCATTGAACCAGGTATATGAGGAATCAACAGTCCTAATAACCTCATGCTCAATACAGAGAGGGCTGATAGAACTAAAAGGGGAGAGGGGATATGAACAGAAGAAAAGGATGGCAGCAAGAGAGAAAATTTAATAGTGACTGAAAGGGCAATGAGGGAGAGAAAAAAGGGTGGGGTAATGACAGGAAGGGTCCAAAAGCTCCCACTGCTGCTGCAGGTGCTAGGTGCTATACTTTATCCACACTGTGGGCCTGCAGTGTGGTCTTCTATGCTGTCTCTGAAACCATCAAGACAATAAGGGCTACTCCACCCCCTCCCACCTTTGTCCAGGATGTCCTCAAAGCAAGAGCCCACATGTAGTAACATTATTCTACAAAAGATGCTAAATGAAAAACAAAGGGGGCAGTGATAGCAATTTCTCCTTCAGGTTAAGTTGGGGTGATGAAGACCCCAAAGAGAAACTCTCTCACCCACGATGAAACAAGTACACTGGGAGGACACCCAGATTTTCTGGCTTTCAGTTTTTTTGTGGCTCCATCAAGGATCTAGAAACATTTTTATGTGTAAGGCAGCATATGTGTTTTAGGCAATGAAATTAGGGGGGAAAATTGTTAAGGGGAAAGGAATTAAGTAGATAAGAGATGACAGGGGTAAGCAGAGAAGGAGGAGACTGATGGAGAATCAATGTAATGAAAAGAAAGTTGGGAAGAGAGGTCCCCTTCCCACCCCCCTGCCTGGAGGGCTGGTTGGGGATATTGGACATCCAATCATTCAAGTCCCCTCACCAGCCCCCACCAGCTCCTTCTCTTTCAAGGGCACCATTCTTCTTGTTGTTACGTGCC
>NW_006921600.1:10821262-10829671 GCF_000298275.1 Orycteropus afer afer
TTGAACCACCAGCCTTCTGGTTAGCAGTCAAGTGCCTTAGGAACTATGCTACCAGAGCTCCTGACACCACTCTAGTTGATTTTCTAGAAGCCGAATATCTTAACCTAGAAAGCACGTTAGTAGTTACCTGGCCCAACTACCACATTGTGCCAGCAGACAGGCAGCGGGAGGGCAATGTCTATGTACCCACAGCTCGCAGCTGCGGACAGAGGCTGCATGACATAAACCGCAGTATAAGCTCCCAGGGTCCTGGACACTAAATCGCAAAGCCATTCTCTTCTCAATTATCTGAAAAGCTGGCTCCGCACCCACTCCTCCACCAGGGTGGGTGTCCGTGGGCGCAAAGCAGAGAAATCTGCAGATCCGACATAGAAAAACCCAGAACGAGAGTCGCAGGTACGAGAGAAAAGCGAACGAGAGATTTGGGACAGGAAATCCCGGGCCCAGGAACCCGAAACGAGCTACGCCGCGAGCCCTCTCCGCCTTTCGGCGCCCCGGGACAGCGACGTGAGCGCTCGCCACCTCTAAACTTATCTCAAGTAACTTTTGCTCGGGAACCCCTGCATGGTCCCGCCGCCGAGCGCTCCCGGGTGCGCAGGGCGACTCCCAGCGGTAGCGCCGTTGTGCTCGGCTCGCCAGCCCTTCCCCATTCATTCCGCTGGGCGCTTGGGGCAGAGCTCTCGCGAGCCGCCGGCCTCCGTGCTCCAATGACGAGCCCAGGAAGGATCGGTTCAGGGTTGACAGTGTCCGGGCACAAAGTGTTGGATGAAGCCAGAAGGCTATCTAGGGAGGCTTGGGGTACACCCACTCCTCAAGCTTCCCAGCCGAGTAAGTAAGCGCCTAGGGCTGAGAGGAGCGGTGCTCAGAGGTCGGCTGGGAGGAGCCGGCGCCCGCCCTCTGGTCACCAGAAACCTTTCGCGCCTCAAGTCAAAAGAGAAAGTTCTTTCACTTTTCGAGAAACTTTCCGAAGCGCAGAGAAGCAGCAGTGGCTGGGAGAAGTTCAGCCAAAGTTCTTGTGAAACCAGAAGTTGGGAGCGCGGGGTCAGGGATGGGCGCAGGGGTCGGGAGCAAAAGTAATGAAAGCGAATCGCCCTCAACGCGTTCACTTACTCAGCTTCCAGCACTCACCTCCAGCCTCCGCTCGTGGCGGCCTGGGTCCCGAGGGAAGGCAGGGTCAGGGTGGGGTTAGCCTGTATGTCTGTCAGGAGAGCTGGAGGGCTACAGTCAAAGACGCTGGGCTGGTGCGCCGGCTGACCGGTCTGCTGGGGCTGCGGCGCTGAGAGAGAGCTGTTCTGTGCGCGCCCTGTTGCGAGCGAGTGTGACTAAAAGCGCGTTGCATCACCCCTTTTATAGCTGGCTGGCGGCTGCTAGCCAGCTTACTCCGGGTTACCAGTTCGGGGCTGACGTAATGCTATTAATAGTTTCCCGGGAGAACTAGCCCCACTGGGCAGAGCAGAGGAAGGAGGGGTGGAGGAGTGGCCAAGGCTGGGCGGGGTAGAGAGGGTGGCCTGGTGATGCAAGCTGTGGGAGGAGCCGACAGAAGAGCGCTCTCCTGGCCTGGCACGCTGGGACGCACACCAGCCCGCCCTCGCTCCCAAATCGGGACGAGATCCGCGCGGGCGGGCAGCCAGATGTGTGTACTCGCTGCTGCGTGTTCCAGGCATGAGCCAATGGTGCCCAAGCCAGCGGCATGACTCCACCGCGCTGGCATCTGTCCCTCCGCTAGGCTGCTGGAGGGGTGGGGGGAAGGCGGGTCCAGGCCACGGCCCAGACTAGGTGAGGCCAGGAAGGGAGCGCGCGACCTTCCTCTAAAATGCCTGGTCATTTTCTGAAGGTTCAAGAAAATGCTCCCTGCCTCGCCCGCCGCCTCCTTCTCGAGTAGGGGACTAGGTGGGCAGGAGCGCTAGTCTCCGGAGTGGGAGAGGTACCCCAAATTATCCTACAGTAACCCCACACAGTTACTCTCAGGTATGACCTCCGGCGCCGGGACCAGGAGAAGCGGGCGCGTTAACCTAAATGCGGAGGGCAGCTCTCAGCCGGCACTATCCCTAGGCGCCCGCGGCCCCTGCATACCAGATCCTAGCGCACCCGCAGAAACTCCTCCGGGCGCAGTGAGAACTTGACTCCCAGGAGATGTCGATGGGGTCGGACTGTGTCATTTCGGATGTTCTTAAACAACCACAAAGCATGTGAAATCGACAGGGAAGTTCTCAGCAAAACGAACAGCGTGGAAAGAGAGTATAGAAAGAAAGGCGAACGCGGAGGGGAACAAGCCAAGCAGTCGGAGGAGGGAAAGAGACTAGGCGGGTCTCTGAGTGCTGGTGGGGCGGGAGGAGGCTCGCCTCGCTCTTGGTCAGTGTTTAGGGAAACCTCATATTCACTGTTCTCGTGTTTTTCTGCACAGACAGCGGGTTGGGCAGGGACCGCACTATCGGGACTGTGCACGCACTGACCACCGCCAAAATAGGTTCCCCGGTATAGATGCCCTCGGTCCTCAGGTCGGGGCGGTGGGATCCCAAGATTCGAGCCGAGGCCTGAGCTGGGCTCAAACTGGGTTTGAACGATTTCCGGGTTTTCCTTTCCCGACCGTAGCCATCTCGGGGTCGACAGTGGCAGAACCAGGGATCTTCTCAACCACTCGCAGAAGATCAGTTGTGGGCGCAAGTGTGGCCCGGAGCCTTTCGAGCTTGCCTAGGAATATGGCCCGCGCCAGCCTGGGAGTGTTAAGTGGGATGTGAGGCCGAGGGCAGAAACACCTGCTTCCTGTGAGACTAGCAATCGACTTGAGGTGTCTCGGAACCCGAATCTATCTGGTAACCCCACCCCCAGCTGCAGCCTAGCTTGTTAGGGTCGTGGTGGAGCCAGGAGTCTGGCGCCGGGTCGAACCAGGGCGCAGCGTGTTACACTCACACGCGCACGCACAAGTACATAACGCTCGCATCTTGGAGAATCAGCGTGTGTCTCCCCAGCTGTGCAGATTGCAGAGCTTCCTGGGACAGAGATTCCCAACGCTGCAGATGAAACGGAATCTTCCTCACCCAGGTTTCTTGCCTCCCAAGCCGAAGCCTCACCCAGTACCCCTCTCCCACCCGCACAACGCAGAGGGAGGCCTTGGATGTTCCCTTGCAACGCCCAGCCCCCGCCCCATCCGACAGCCCTGGGGTTCCACGCCGGATCCTGGGGGATTCTGCCCTTGAGCTGACCGGCTTCCCAGGCACGTCGCGCAAGAAGCGCAGGGCTGGTGTTTTTGCTTTACTTTTCGCCATGGTAACGGCTCTCCTGGCCGCACCCTCCACCGCCCACGCCCACACCCCCTCGCACACCCTGCTCCACACCCCCACATCTCTCTCTCCCGCCGACGCACGCGCAGGTAAACCCCGGGAGTGTCTGTACAGCCCGAGAACTCCGAGCTGGAGCAGATGGAAGGACGTTAGTATATTAAAATGAAAGTTATTTGGGATTCTCTACTTAACAGACCAACCTGCGCTGGAATAAATAGCACCATTATAAAGTGAAACAAAGAGGTGTAGGAGAACCACATGAAAGCTTTTCACTTGTTATTGCTATGAAACGCCTTCAGAAATTTTTAACCAGATTACATTTTAAACTTTGATTCTACGTCCAAGACAGTCCTGTGGAGGTTTGGCCCCTTTCTTAAGGGGAAATGCAGCTTGAAGGGTGTACAGGAAGTGTCGGCAAAACAGAGAAAAGGAAATATTCACAATGTGCTGTGGGTTTATTTTTATTATTGTCGTGCCTCTTATTAATCTTATTTCATTCTAGTGATTCTTGCTTTTGAATCTCCAAGTCACAACTGGACAGAAATGCCACCAGCGTTCACAAGCGTCTCAGCCTGGCTTTCTTTTCTCTTCTTCCTTCTATTATTGAAATCTTAAAAGTGGTAACAATCTTGACAGAGAAGTACACACACACACACACACACACACACTCCTCCCCCTCTCTGGGCGCGATGAAACTCATCCAAGAAAAACAAAAACTGCTCCGGGCTGCTTCCCTGCCCCCAGGAGAACTGTGAAATGCCTGCTGGATTGGAGATTGGGAAACAGCAGGAAAAGGGAAGATTCCCCCAAGCTCCTTGCCACCTTGACAGGTGATCAATGTCAGAGCCTGTGTGTCTTCATTTACTCTGATTTTAGTTAATGCCACCAATGTCAGCGGTGCACACTCACCACACACCCATCTAGAGAAGACGTGAGAAAAGTCCCTCCAGACCAAAATCTTCTCCACACAAAAGCATAGGATGCCTCCTCCACCTTCCAAGGAAGCCCTGGCCAGTGTTATTTCAGGGGTTAATCCTCAATGACACAGGGTTAAGCAGAGACTTGAATATTTTGCTGAGGCTTTAGGCTGGAGAACCGCCTGGGGAATCCATGCTCAGATCACTCTGGTGTGTTTTGCTGAGTGAGATAAGAACCGGAGATTTCATGCCAGGGCATGTGCAAAAGGAAAGGGAAAAATTAAAAAGGGAGGGAAAGGAGCTAGGCTGCTAAAAACAGCCCACTCGTGGCAACCAAATCTAAACACCAAAACATCACAGGGAGCCAAAAGCACACAACCGAAAAAAAAAAAAAAAAAAAGGATAAGATCGTTCAAACAAGTGACCAAAATGCAGGACTAGAAAATCTTCTGGAGGAAGAAATGCTATATGGGAAGTGAATTTGCTCTGTAAATTTTCACCCAAACCACAATAAAAAAAAAAAAAAAAAAAAGTCCCAAGAGATATTTAAAGCTCTTAGCTGCTTCTCGGTCCACTGCACAGTCCCTTCCCACCCCCTCCCCCACCCCATTATTCTGTTCTCCAAACCCAGGAGATTGTATTTGCTCTCAGAGCTCTAGCAACACAAGTTAAAATCAGCTGGGAAGTAGCCAGGAACTAGCACCCGTATGCATGGCTCAGCCCACTTCACCTGAGAACAGGAGTGGGGTGAGGTGTCTTCTCCATTCTACTCTCCAAAGCCCACCCTTTCTATAAAGTCAATTTGAGCATGTAGATTACTAACTTAAGAGTCTCCAACCTGAGGCGTTCCTGGGGAATGCCAGGGCAGCCTTGAACTGTAGACTTTGAAGTGTGGAAGGAAGTATTTTGATCCTGGATCACTTAGTGACTGTGTTACCTTGGAGAAATCATTTCACTCTCTGGACTTAAGTTTCCTCACCTGAAAGATGACACCAATAATCACATTTAACTCACAGAGTTGTGAGGGCTAATGGAAAAAGGGGCACATCGTCAGCCTTAGTAATGAATTATGAATCAGGAAGGGCTTTCTGGGGTCCTGCTCAACCTCTTCAGAATTCACTATGTCCTCCTCATCAGTGGAGAAGAGTCGAGCAATACCCAGGAATGACAATCTTCAGAAAACAATGAAAGTGATCCCTGTTATTCATCTAAGTTATGTTCATTCATGTTATGGTCCCATTAACATTTATCCACAGCAACTCAGCCACACACCTGGGACTCTCAGTGCTTCCCTCTCGTCAACGTCAACGGCTTTGTGCAAAGTGCCCTGGGCTCAGAGCAAGAGATTTGCTGGTCTGGTTCTGCTGCTGGTATTGAGCAAGGCACTCCCTCTATCTGAGACACATCCCCCTTTCTATAAAGTAAGGGGGACTGGGCTGAGCTCTGAGGGTCCTGACCAGAGGATCGGGTAACACTGTTTTGGGAGCCTCTGTGACTTCTTCTAAGAGAAGGGAGAGAGAAGGCATTAGAGAGAACATACTGAAAAGCACATAAAACTAAACCAAACTCATTGTTGTGGATATCTCTGCAGAATTAGATTGCCCAATCTTCCTTCCAAGGAGTGGCCGGTGGCTTTGAACTACCAGCCTTGTGGTTAGCAGTCAAATGCCTTAGTCACTATGCCACCAGAGCTTCCGAAAAGCACGTAGATCCATTTCCATACTCTCCCCTCCTTTCCAAAAATTGTTGTTATTAGGTGCCATCGAGTTGTCTCTGACTCACAGAGACCTCATATATGTTGTTGTTGTTGTTATGTGCTGTCAAGTTGGACCTGACTCATAGCAACCCCTCCTTGGGTTGCTGAGGCAATATCACTATGGAAGTAGATTGCCCTATCTTCCTTCTGAGGAGTGGCTGGTGGGTTTGAACCACCAGCCTTCTGGTTAGCAGTCAAGTGCCTTAGGCACTATGCTACCAGAGCTCCCATCTCACGTATAGCAGAACAAAACACTGTCCAGTCCTGTACCAGCCCCACAATCCTTGCTATATTTGAACCCATTGTTGCAACCACTGTGTCAATCCATCTCATTGAGGGTCTTCCCCTTTTTCATTGTCCCTCTACTTTGCCAAGCATGATATCCTTCTACAGGGAATGGTCCCTTCTGACAACATGACCAAAGTAGGTGAGACGAAGTCTGGCCATCCTTGCTTCCAAGGAACATTCTGGCTACACTTCCTCCAGGCCAAATTTGTTGGCTCTTTTAGCAGTCCATGGTACTTTCAGCAGTCTTTGCCAGTACCACAACTCAAAAGTATTGACTCTTCTTCAGTCTTTCTTTTTCATTGTCCAGCTCTCACAGGCTTGAGGCTATTGAATATACCATAGCTTGTGTCAAGCACATCTTAGTCTTCGAGGAAAGGTCTTTGCTCTTCAGCACTTGAAAGAGGTCCTTTGCAGCAGATTTGCCCAATGCTATACGACATCTGATATCTTGACTGCTGCTTCCATTGGTGTTGACTGTAGAACCAAGTAATATGAAGTCTTTGACAACCTCTTTTTTCCATTTATCATGATGCTGCTTATTGGTCCCGTTGTGAGGATTTTTGTTTTCTTTATATTGAGGTGTAATCCATATTCCAGACTGCAGTCTTCAATCTTCATCAGTGTTTCAAGTCATCCTCACTTTCAGCAAGCAAAGTTGTGTCATCTGTATAATGCAGGTTGTTAATGAGTCTTCCTCCAATCCTGATGCCATGTTCTTTTTCATATAGCCCAGCTTCTTGGATTATTTGTTCAGCATACACATTGACCAAGTATGGTGAAAGGATGCAACCCTGACACACTCCCTTCTTGATTTTAAACCATGCAGTGTCCCCCTGTTCTGTTCGAACAACAGCCTTCTGGTCTATTGTACAAGTTCCTCATGAGCGCAATTAAGTGTTCTGGAATTCCCATTCTTCTCAATGTTATCCATAATTTGTTATGATCCACACAATTGAATGGCTTTGCATAGTCAATAAAACACAAGTAAACATCTTTCTGGGATTCTTTGCTTTGAGCCAAGATCCATCTGACATCAGCAATGATATCCCTCATTCCACGTCCTCTACTGAATCCAGCTTGCATTTCTGGAAGTTCTCTGTCAATATACTGCTATAACCACTTTAGAATTATCTTCAGTAAGATTTTACTTGTGTGTGATATTAATGATATTGTTCAATATTTTTCACATTCTGTGGGATCACCTTTCAAAAAACTGGAGTTGAGAAATGTCATCAGATTCAATTCTCAAACACAGCCGGTGGTCCCTTCAAACTATCCTCTCTCTCTCTGAACCTTCCCAAGAATTTTCACCCCCAAGGACTTGGTGCCTGGTCTGAGAGGAGGGTAACAAACCACCCTAAGTGGAGATTGCATTCCAGTATGTAGTCAATTATTAACAGCTATAGACACCCACCTTGGACCACAGGGCTGAAGCTTTCATAGCTGCTATTCCCATGTAAGAAAGAGCTGCTGGAGCCCTGGACACCCCGGTGGGCAGGGGACTAGCAGGGTTCAGGAGACCTGGGACTGACCCACAGCTTTGTCTCCAACTAACCAAATGACTCATTGCAAGTCATAAACACTTTGTATTGGTTTTATCATCTATAAAACAGAACTAATGAATATTGCCCCCCCCACAAAAGTTATCGTAAGAATCAAATGAGATGATAGATGTGAAAGGAGCTTGAAAGTAATTAAAAGAACCATACTTTTAAAGATTCCTTTGGAGAAACTCTTCTTAAGTATATATTTTATTACCATTATGAAAATTTGGGAAATAGACAAGAGAAAAAAATTGCTCACAATTTCAATACTATTAGCATTTTGATGTGTTTCTTTCCAGTCTATTTTCTCAAGCATGTGACTTTAAAAGTTGTAAGTTTAGATTTCATGCAATTTTGAAATTTTCTTTTGTTTATTACTCTGAATTACATATAATCTTTATTTCTGTGATATTTTCTAACTAAAACTCTATTGTTTAGCATATTGTAATATATAGCATGAGGAGAGACAATGCAGGGATGCCAGAGTAGCAGGCCGGAAGAGCAGGGAGGGGGATAAAAGCCTTGAACCCAGACAGAAGAGCAGTCAGCCCCAGGGATACAGGTGAGGAGAGACAACTCAGGGACGCCTGAAGAAGCAGGCCAGAAGAGAAGGAGAAAGGGGA
>NW_006921600.1:10832766-10843825 GCF_000298275.1 Orycteropus afer afer
TATTTTGGTCATGTTGTAAGAAGGGACCATTCCCTGGAGAAGGATGTCATGCTTGGTAGGGTGGAGGGTCAACGAAGGAGGGGGAGGCCTTCAACGAGATGGATTGATACGGTGGCTGCAATGATGAGCTCAAGTATAGCAGGGATTGTGGGGCTGGAGCGGGATTGGGCAGTGTTTCGTTCTGCTGTGCATGGAGTCGCTATAAGTCGGAAATGACTCGACGGCACTTAACAACAACAAGTATATAGCATACATACACATGATTCAGAACATATACATTCATCGTAATGTCTTAGTTTCTTAGTGCTGCCATAACAAAAATAACAAAAGTGGGTGCTGTTAATGAACAGAAGTTTCTTTTCTCACAGTTCAGGTGGCTAGAAATCTGAATTCAGGGCACCAGCTCTAGGGAAAGGATTTCTTTCTGTGGACTCTGGGGGAAGGTCTTTGTCACGTTTCAGCCCCTGTTCCTCAGATCCTTGGCAATCTTCATGTGTTATGTGTCTTCCTTCCTTCTCTGTGTCTCACCTGATCTTTTTGTATTTCAGAGGTGATTGGCTTAAAACACATCTTACAATATTTGGTCAATTAACATAGCAAAGAATGTCCTATTCCTAAATGGGATTACATCCACAGGCACAGTATAGGGGTATAGAGTTTACAACACATTTTTTGGGAACACAATTCAATCCATAATAAATAATAAAACAACTATTGAGTACCCACCACCCAAGTTCAGACATAGACCACCACCCCCAGTACTTAAAATACCCCATTTGTCCCTTCTTGATCCCATCTGCCCTTTTTCCCCTCCCAGAGATAATAATTATCCTGACTTTCAATGCTGCAATTTTTAGTGACATTATGAATGTCATATGGTTTATTCAATTGTTTCCTTATTTAGGGTGTTGCCAATCCTTTTCTAGTGTATTTTGAAAACGTGAATCTTTATTATAGGGAACTCACCCACTGCCATTGAGTGGATTCCAACTGTTATATTGCTTCTATAGGACAGAGCAGAACTTCCCCATAGGGTTTCCAAGGCTAAATCTTTATGGAAGCTGGCTGCCTTATCTATCACCCATGGAGCAGCTGGTGGGTTATTAACTGCCCGAAGTTTTGGTTTCTCACTGTACCACCAGAGCTTCTTTTATTATAGGGAGGCAGTTACCAAATGCTATAATTGCCCATGTTCCTTAAATGGGGTTATAAAAGAGACCTTGATTTCTATCTTTATGTGCTACTCAGAGTATAGTAGAAGATAGAAGGACCCTCAAGACTATGACTACCTGGGCATTTTCTTTGTTTGCAAACATCCCAAACAAACAATCCTCCAGGCATTTTTCCCCATGGAACAACTTCTTTCATCCCTTCTGCCTCTACTTTCCCATCCCCATTACTTTCAGATTGTCTACCTTGGGGCAGAAAATCCCGTCTGCGTGCAGCATGGGGCAGGACAGCTGGAATAAAGCTTCGACCTTGGCCTTCAGGCAGAATGTTCACTGTGGCTCAGGCAGCACCTCAGCTCTGGCACCTCTTTGCCAGCTCTCTGTGCATGTGACAGGGTACCAGGTAGGCAGTCACTTTAGTCTGCAACAGAGCAGAGTCTTGGAGTTTGGTGGTACTGATTCCCAGAGCTACAAGACATCAGAGCCTAAGGGACCCTGGATATCATCTCCCACCTTTCTTAACCTGGGCATGAGCATACACATGGGAACATCATGGTATACCAGACACACAAGATGAACAGAAGGAATCTTGCAGGTGTGTCTGTTTTAATTGAAAAAAAAAAAAAAAAAATCCAAACCCACTGCCATTGAGTCCATTCTGAATCATAGTGTCCCTATAGGACAGAGTAGAACTGTCCCATAAGGTTTCCAAGGGTGTAAATCTTTACAGAAGAAAACTGCCTCATCTTTCTCCCCTGCAGAGCAGCTGGTGGATCTGAAGTGCCAGTCTTTTGGTTAGCAGCCAAATGCTTTAACTGCTATAACACCGGAGCTCTACGTTAAATAAAGTGCATAAAATAATGTTTCATATTAAATAAATGTTGAAAAGGACTCATGGGGACTTCTAAGTAGTGGAGATTGTGGTCTATATCTGAAATTGGGTAGGGGGTACTCAATGTTTGTTTCATTAAAATGAATGTATATGTTCTATATAGTCATGTGCATGTGTGCTATATTTCACACTAAAATGAACAGCATATTTTCAATTAGAAAAAATTTTAATAATAAAGACCACATACAATTCTGAGTAATAAACAAAGGGCAAATTTCAAAGTGCATGTAACCTAAAATCACAACTTTTTGTAAAAAAATTAATATATATAAGTCTGATGGGACTATTTAAGGGAAGAGAAAATATTAAATATGTTTTGGGTTGGAGAGTGGGAGAAGCACTGAATTTATACTCTTAGAACCCTGGGGAAATTAATTTTCTCTCTTCTGCCTTTAAGGAGTTATGGTGGTGCAGTGGTTAAGTGCTGGGCTGCTAACTGAGTAGCTCTCAGTTTGAACCCACCCAGCACCTTCTAGGAAGAAAGATCTGACAATCTGTTTCTGTAAAGATTTGTTGTTGTTGTTGTCGTTATTTGCCATCGAGTCTACAGCATAGAAAACCTTGTACTCACTGCCATCTAGTCGATTCTGACTCATAGTGGGAAACCCAATGGGTTTCCGAGGCTGCAAATCTTTACAGAAGTAGATTGCCCCATCTTCCTTCAGTGGAGTAGTTGGTGGGTTTGAACCACTGACCTTTTGGTTAGCAGCCAAATGCCTTATCAACTCCAAACCAAACCAAACTCACTGCCGTCGAGTGGATTAGACTCATAGAGACCCTTCCTTGGTTTCTGAGGCAGTATCTCTACGGAAGTAGATTGCCCAACCAGAAATCCTTAGAAAACCCTATGGGAGCAGTTATATTCTGCCACTATGAGTCAAAATCGACTGGATGGCACCCAACATCTGCCTTTCAGTGTAAAACAATATAACAGCAAATGCTTTTATAGCCCTCTCTGTGATACAAATAGTTGATCCCTTTAATCCTTGTAACTATGAGGTAATACTATCAACTTCTCCATCTTATAGATGAGCAATCCGAGACTCCAAGACAGTAAATTACTTGCCAGAAATTATATAGCTAGTGAATAGCTGAACAAGTTCAAGTGCAGGCAGCCAGGCTCTTGGGTCCGGGTTCTTAGCCATGTGCCCTCTCACTAAGTGCTCACAGAAAGACTTACGAAGCTCTGAGGCAGTTCAGTGCTCTCATTTGACAGATGGGGAGATTGAGCTCAGAGAGGAAAACAGCTCTCCGTGGTTTCAGAATCATCAGTTCTCACAGCAAAAGGAAACATAGCAGCTATTTGGTCTGTTAAGCACCACCTCCACCCCCACTTTTTTTTTTTTTTTTTCCTGTCTCCTGCCTGAGGAGAAGCCCATTTGTAATGATTGGGGCCAAGGGGAAGAAAAGCTGATTTTAAGAGGAGCATCCAACAACGTTTCAGTCACACCCTTAACTGGTGGCCAGCCGCACATCCTGTGCTTGGGGCTGAAAGGGAGATGATAGAGGGATAAAAGCCACGGCAGCGAAATTTTGGACCCGCATTCAGATAGAAGAACTGCGTTCAAATTCCCACACTGCCACCCCCTACTTGTTGTCTTTAGGTGAGTTCTGAAACGTCAGTTTTTCCTGTAAAATGAGGATAACACCTACCTTACAAGGAGCTCTGGTGGCATAGTGCCTAAAGCATTTGGCTGCTAATCGGAAGTCTGGCGGTTCAAACCCACCAGCCGCTCCTCAGAAGGAAGGTTGAGCAATCTACTTCTGTAGTGATACCACCTCAGAAACCCAAGGAGGGGTCGCCGTGAGTCGGATCTGACTCCACAGCAGTGGTTGTGTTGTTTTTGCGTTACCTACCTTACAAGGTAATGTTGAGAATTAAAGAACAACGCAACCTCCTCAAGGCTTCCATATCGTAGACATTCCATCACTCCTACTCTTTTTCTTCTTCATGCCTCACCCTTGAAGCTAACATGTCACATGGAACCCTGAGATATTGGAAATAGCTAGATCCAAACAGAAAGTTCCATCGTTCAGGCTGGCTTACTGAATGATTTTAAAAACAAATGTGAAAAAGTATCAGTGCGTGGCCAGGCCTTATTTAGCAAATACTATCTACTGAGCACATGCTACATGCCAGGCACAGTGGTAAACACTTTTAAAAATACCCAATATCTTATTTCAACCTTATAATAACCCTGTGATGTAGGTATTATTATTTCAGTTTTACAGGTGAGGAAACCCAGGCTCAGAAAGGTTAATATAAAATACTTACAGGCACTGATGTAAACACAGCTCTGACTTCAAAATGTAATTAAGCTGTACTATCCCCAACATCATAGCTTTGCATGTGCTTGTCAAAGGTGTGAATGCTGCTTCTAGAGTTGACCTAACCAGAAAATCCATAATCCCGAAGTCCCAGAAGATTCCTGCTTGTCATATCCCTCTGCCCTCTGTGATACTGTCCCTTCTGCCAAATTTGCAATTAACTCCATAATTTGCTTTAACCACAAAACATAAGTCCTGCTATTGACCGAGTAAACTGAGTAGGGCTTTTTGGACTTTTATTCTGTTTCCCAAAATATGGCGAACTGAAATCATCTAATGATGAACTTGTACTTGAAATTGGAGTGGCTGAGGATGGAGTGAGTCACTCTGGTGAGTTTATACCTCTCAGTTGATTCATCAAAATGTGTCCTACTGCTAGATCTGCTCTCAGAAGCATGTTTAGACACCTTGGGGATCCAAAGACAATAGAAGAGCACCCCTTGCCCTTGAGGAATGTAAAATCTTGTTTAGATGACAAATTAATATATATGAAACAGTGTCCAGCTTAGAATAGGTATTGCATCTATAGATCAACAACAATTTCATGAGCATCTACTATTGCTGAGTTCTGTGTCCGGAGCTACCGGTACACAGTGATGTATCCCAGTCCTCCAGGTGCTCACAGATCATAGGAAACAGATTTGGCAATAGATAATTACAACCCCCTGGAACAGTCTCACACAGGGCCCAAAGGGCTCTGCCCAGGAGAGCTGGAAAAGAAAGGCTGATGGATGAGGTGACTTTTGAGCTGGAAGTTGAAAGCTGAGCATTTTCCAGGAAGAAGAGGTGGGAAGGCAATCCAGGGATAGAGACAGGTGTACCCAGCGGCTGTGGGTGCCAGGAGCACACGGGTTATGTATTTATCATCTCTATGCTTATTCCCAGCTCCCATCATAGTTCCAGGCACATGCTAGGCTCTCATACACTGAGTGGATGAAAGCACAGAATTCTGAAAACTCATGGCATATTTGGAGAATGGGGAAGCAGGTGCTGAACAGGAGGGGAAGGAGCGTGTTGATGGAGGGGAAGGTGAGTTAGGGGGCAAGTGGGGAAGAACAGACCATGAGAGGCCTTGAAAGTTGTAATAATCATTTTGGAGTGCACCCTGGACACAAAAGGAGAGGACACATGATCTTTCTACTGCAGATGGACAGGAACAGATGTTTTTCAGGAAGATTGCTGGTGAAGGGCTGAGAGCAGACTGGATTAGAAAGGAGGTCACAGGTGGACATGTCAGGAAGGTGAGGTGATGGCAGCAAATTAACAAACATAAAACAGTGTCCAACACATAGGAGGTGTTCAATATAAATTCAGCAAACATTTAGTGAGCACCTACTATGTGCTGGGTTCTGTGTCCAGAGCTGCAGGTAGACAGTGATGCATCCCTTCCCTACTGGTACTCACATCATGGGAAACAGACTTGGCAATAGATAATCACAGCCCAATAGAATACAGTCTCACACAGGGCCTGAAGGGAGGACACTCAAGGCCAGATGAAATGAGAAGATGGTGTATCCCCACCCTCATGTGTCATTAATTCCAAATAAAAAGTATCTACAAAACTCCCATGAAGATTGTCATTGTTATGTGCCTTTGAGTTGATTCCAACTCATAGTGACCCTAATAGGACAGAGGAGCACTGCCCCACAGTTTTCTAGGCGGTAATCATTATGGGAGCAGATTGTCAAGTCTTTCTCCTATGAAGTCACTGGTGGATTTGAACTGCTGGGGTTTTGGTTAGGAATCGAGCACTTAACCATTTCAGCCTGGAAAGTCCTATGGGGCAGTTCTACTCTGTCATATGGGGTCATTATTAGTCAGAAATGCACTCCATGGCACCTAACACCACCACCACTACTGCTACTACACACACACACACACACACATACACACATGATACGGAAAGAATTATGTCCCCCAAAACACATGTTGAAATCTTTTCTCCTGTACCTGTGAATGTGACATTGTTTAGAAAGGAAGGTTTTCTTTTGTTATGTTAAAGAGGTACTCAAGAAGAGTGCATCCTAAGTCTAATAATTTCTGGGTGGTGTTTCATAAAGGGGAATACAGAGTGAGAGACAGAGAGGCGCACAAAGGGAAGAGACCCTGTGAGGAACTGTGTACAAGCCAAGGAACACCAAGGACCGCCTGGGGCTACAGAAAAGGAAGGAGTCTCCCTCCAGCCCATGCCCTGATTTGAATGTTTAGCCTCCAAATCTGTGAGACATCAAATGGCAGTTCTTTAAAGCCACCCACCTGTGGTGTTTTTTGTTATGGTAGTGCTAGGTAACTAAGACAATGCCTTATAAAAGCAGGACAATTACAACTGGATAAAAGCTATAAATAAACAAAATACATGAATAGAGAAAAAAGAATTTGCTATCAAATATTAAAACTGTTTTACTCTGGCTGGTGGAAATATGGGTGATTTTTTTTTTTTTCTTCTCTACTTATGGATTTCTGAATTTTCTACTTTTTCTATGATAATTCTTAAAAGATAAAAGTACAAACTTTATTTTATAATGAAGTTAAAGACTAATATTACCTAGTGTCTTTCAAAGGGATATAATTGCATTCTTTTTTCCAGTCTGGCCATCAAAGAATGCTGAGCACTGAGGTTCTACCCAAATCAAATCCTGATGTAATGTGTATCAAGCACCTCCAGAATACCAACTTTGTGCCAGGCACTAAGTTGGGGTACAGGAAAGGATAACACAGAGCTTCCCCTTAAGAAACTCATAGCAACTTCAGGAGTGGAGTCGTGAGTTAGGGTGGGATCGAATGACTAATCCATCCTCAATAAAGTCAGATTTTGTCCTTTTAACCCCAGCATTGACTAGCATCAGTCAAACAAAAAGAAATCCAAAATGCATTCATCTAGAATTGAGAATGCTGTGATAAAGTG
Organism: Orycteropus afer afer; assembly: GCF_000298275.1. Taxonomy (NCBI): domain Eukaryota; kingdom Metazoa; phylum Chordata; class Mammalia; order Tubulidentata; family Orycteropodidae; genus Orycteropus; species Orycteropus afer. The sequence goes on from NW_006921600.1 coordinate 10,840,061, forward strand.
GAAATAACAGAGGGCTTGGGTTCAAATCTTGGTTCTGCACTAATTGATAACCTTGGGTTCCTTTCTGGGGCTCTGATTCTGCTATGTTAATCAAGGAGTCTGCACTAAGAGGAGCAGCAAGAATCCCAGCTCTGTCACTCTCTGGCCTAGGATGCTGGACAAATTAATTACACTCCCTTCCCCTGCCCCTGGAGGTTCAGTTACTCCATCTGTAAAGTGGAACCTGGAAAACTTACCTTGCAGGGTTGATATAGGGGGCAGGTAACTGTGTGTGTGTGTGTGTGTGTGTGTATTCACTTAGTACCTGGCATAGAACAAATTATCAGTAAATTGGAACTTCCCTGAGGTGTGTAAATGCTTTGCACTCAGCTACTAATCTAAAGGTTGGTGATTGGAGCCCCCAGCAGTGCTGCAGAGGAAAAGCCTGATGATCTGCTTCCATAAAGATCACAGCCATGAAATGGATGGAGTGGCTGTGAGTCAGAATCGACTTGACAGCACTGGGTTTGGCTTTTTACAATTTATTACTATAAACTCTGAAGTTCCTTATAGTTCTTCAATTCTATGATTTTAACCTTTGTGTCTACAGTCAATGTGATGATGAGGACAATGACCTAATATAGAGCCCTTTTCCCTTAGTCATCATTTCCTATTAACCAAGGGTTCTAAAGAAGAGACATGCACCTGGTCACATAGGAGTTAGTCACCTGGTAGGAGCTATGGTGTCTCTGAGTCGGACATACCTGGTTTTGAATCTCACCTCCTCTCTTCAGTTTCCAACACTAAGTCTCTGTTCTCTGATGTAAAAAGTTACCTGTCACATAGGATGGCTGTGAGGAATAAATTCATTCACTTACTCATCAAATATTTATTCAGTTATTGCTGAAAGCTAGGCATTTTTCAAAGTGCTGGAAATACCAGTATGAGCACAGCAGACAAAGACTCCATATCTGACACTCTGTAGATATCCTACCATTAATTTCTTCTCTTACGTTTAATTGAAATTGAAATAAGATTGTGATGGAACCTGAGAGTCCTGATTCAGAAAAGCCAGTGTTCTTTTCTCAGCATTTCTTTAAAGCATTGACCTTTACTAGTACATCATCCATGTGCTAGAAGAGAGTTACCGTCTTTATTCCCTCTTCGTGTTGACCTTTGACAAGGGAGAAATTGAGTAAGAAGGGATCATGGACTTTCTTTGTGACAAAAAAAAAAAAAAAGCCTTAGTTTTAACTTTCACATTCTCCACAGTGCACTTCTGCATGGGCTCCCTTACATGTCCCAACATGTACATCTGGAGGAAACACAAATGAAAACGAAACAAATGTTCCACCTGAGTCACAGTCTGTGTTTCTTCTTTATCACCAAAGCAATGAACTCCCACACAATGGAGACTTGTTCTATTTAGGTTTTAAAACGTCATCTTTGTAATTACAGCACACTGTTATTGTTGTAAAGTCAACAACTGGAAAACACTTTCCTAGGAACATCTCTCTGATTCATAAATATTTGGATGGTGAAGTCACAGAGGTGGAATGCTAACCTTGCTAACACACTGGTGATAAAGATCAGTAGATGCTAATATCACAAAGGAAAGAGCCTAAGTCTGCAGCAGAAATGTGAGGTGGGAAATTGAAATTTAGCAGTTATCTTGTAATGGTCATTTTGAATAATCTAGGGTCTTTTTGTTTTGTTTTGTTTTTAATATCCCATCGCAGTTCTTTTATTATTTGGAAAAAATTTCTCAATGAATAATCTAGGTATTTAAAAATCTTCTTTTTCTGATGTAATTCACTTAACGTTATTAATTCATTCAAGACCTGTCTATGGAGTGCCAGCCTTCTGTCTTGACACACAAGGCCTTCCCAGTCTCTCCCTGTCTTTTTAGCCTTTCAGGGGGCACCACTCCCCACAGGCACTTCAAACCCCAACCGCTAAAGGTGCTGGCTCTTTGTTTCTCTTTGAGCATTTCATTCACACCACTACATTTTGTCTATGCTGATCCTTATGCTGGAGCTCTGGTGGCACAGTGGTTAAGGCATTGGACTGTTAACCACGAAAGGTCTACAGTTCTAATCCACCGGCTGGGCTGTAGGAGAGAGATGAGGTAGTCAGGGCCGGGCCGGGCCAGTACCGGACCGTTCTACTGTCTTGTAGAGGCAGTTCTACTCTGTCTAATAGGGTAGCTATGAGTCTGAATCGCCTGGATGGCTGTGGGTTTGGTTTTTTGGGTTTGATCCTTCTGCCTGTTTCCTCTTGCCTGCTCACCATCCCCTATCTTCTCCACTTGGAAAATTGCTATTTATCTTTCAAATTGCAGCTCCAAAATTACTTTCTCAACCACGTAATGTAGTCACATCCAAGATTAGCTGCATAATTTACTGGGCCCAAGGCAAAATGAAAATATGGGGCTGCCTGTCAAAAATTATTCATTTCATGCGGCAACAGCAGAGCTCTAAATCAAGTGTGGTGGCCTTCTGAAGGCAGGGCCTGGTGTTTTTGCACAGATTTCATGCTCATGATACCAGCCCTGGTCATATATTTTCTCTATCCCCATAACTTTTATGGATATTGTTGTTTCTTGGCTATCCAACAGCTTTCCACCCCAAATTAGGTAATCCATTCTCACTCTTCCACTGGGGCGCTATACCCCTCTCATTCCAGGTCCATGTTCACTGGGTGGCCAATCAGAGCAAGCCATCCAATGGGCCACAGTGATTAGTCTAAGCATGGGCTGGTGACCCAATCAGAGCCACCGAGGTGCTAGGAGAATGTGACTGCGGCTGCTTGAATGCTGGAGCTCTAGGTTTCCCACTAGACTTGCATCAGGAGGGCTGTGAGCTTGAGGTTGCTAGGGTTGCCACAAGGAACCAGAGAAAGAAGGCAGAGCAAAAAGATGAGAGGGTACCTCAAGCTGGAACATCAAATCTGGAATTTTTAGTTCCGTGAGCCAATAAATTCTCCCTTTATGCTGAAGCCATTTTGAATTGGGTTATCTGACGTTTGCCAACAGAGTCCTAGAGGATATGTATCTCTTTGGCCCTTAAATATACATTTTTATATATGTATTCCCCCACTATTATATGAGTTCTTTGGAGACAAGAAGCCTTTTTTACTCATCTTACAACAACCAGTGTTTAGGGTATTATTAAAATATTCTTCCATTCTTTTAAATAAATAGAAAGACTATAAATGTCAAAATAGCAATGGAAGTCATCTCATACCACCCCTCCCCCCAATTTCTTGTGAAATTTAACTGGTCTGTAAATTCGAGATGTCTCTCAGCTGCTGCCACAATCATAGACTGTCCAATATATGCTAAGTCTAAGGGGCCAGGGCATTGATTGGTTATTGAATTCTGCTCACAGGTGCTGGCAACCCTTCTTTCCCCTGAAGTGGGAAACTTCAACCAACAAAGCACTATTTACACTTGTTACCCTCTATGCATTTCACAGAGCCCTAGGAAGAGATCAGGACAGAAGACAATCTCCATTTTATCAACTGGAAATTATAATAAGAGGCTCAGCAATTTGGGCAAACTATAGAGACTCGCTGTCCAATAAGGTAGCCACCTGCTACATGAGGCCATTGAGCACTTGGAAAGTGGCTACTCTGAATTGAGATGTGTTGTCAGTGTAAAACACACACCAGATTTCAAAAACTTAGTACCAAAAGGAAATAAAAATATCATACTAGTAATTTTTATATTAATTATGTTTGGGACTGATAATATTTTGAATGTTTTGATTTAAAATATATTCTTAA
>NW_006921600.1:10843925-10856185 GCF_000298275.1 Orycteropus afer afer
ACATGGCTTCCATTTGTGGCTCCTATTTTATTTCTGTTGCATGGCGCTATCTAGATGCTATAATCCTAGCTCATCCTGTTTCTATCTATGGACTCAAGCTTTCCTCACCCCTCCTGTAGCCCTCCTCACCCCTCCTGTAGCCCTCCTCACCCCTCCTGTAGCCCTCCTCACCCCTCCTCCCACCCTCCTCTGAGGCGCTTCTGCTCCTCTGTCCCTAGTCCATCTTTTACCTCCTTGCTCCTTGATCCCTCCTCCCTAATAAAGCAAAATGTACAAGAAGTAGACTGACTTTTTAAGTTGGGCGCTTATAGGCTCTGCTAATTTACAAGGGCATACGGTAGGCACAAGGCTAACTCTAAACCTTGGGAAATTGTCAGTATAGTCTCTGAACATTTATTTTAAAAGATAACATTTCTGTGTTTAATTTTAAAAGAAAAATGACAAACCCTGGCTAGGAAGTTAAAATAAAGCATACTCTAGTCCTTGACAATCTTGCTTTCAATTCAGAAAGCTTGCCGGCTACCTGGGGTTCTTCTTGACTCCTACATCATTTCCTGAGCACCTGTCTGCAGGGCCTGCTGGCCAGCTGCTCTTCAGACCCACTGAGACCCAAACTAGAAGAAATGGAATTCAACTCCAGGAAGAGACCTAAACTGTATAGAAGGGTTTACTCTCTGTGAGAGCTTAGCCATTAGAACAAGTTACTAAGGCAGGTAGAATCCTGGGTATTACAAATGGTTAATGTGCTTAGCTATTAACCAAAATTCTGGAGGTTCAAATTCTCCCAAAGACACATCAGAAGAAAGGCCTGGCAATTTACTTCCAAAAAATCAGACATTGAAAATGTATGGAGTGGAGTTCCATGCTGACATATATGGGGTCACTCACAGCAACTGGCAGCTGACAGCAGGTGGGTAAGGGTTCCTTCCAGGTAGTTATGTGCAGCTCTGAGTAAGTACCTGTTTGTGGAGAACCCAGAGACTAACTGGAAATAGAAAGCTGTCTTGTGTGGACTCTGAGAGCTCGAGAATTCTGGAAGTGACTATTCAGCATCACATATTGAACAGGGACAGCAGAGAGTTGTGAGGATGTAGAGAACAAACAGAAGACAGTCCTAGGGCTGAGACTGGTGACCGATATAGATACATACACAGAGAAAGGCACAGACACATGCTTTTGCTTAAAATCACTTACAAAGGCTTAAGAACACTTATTTTTTAAATGCTATATCATCGATGAATGGATCAGGCTGACAGTACCTGAATGCACTGATCCATCCTAATATCTCTAGAAGTGAGACTACCTTTTGCTGCAACATAATAGGACGTGCAGGTAGTCCCCTACTTACAACAGGGGCTCTGTTCTCATGACTCCATCATAAGTCAGTTCTGATGTAAGTTGAATCTCTCTTTTATTTTTTCATTATTATTGTCTTTTATTATCAATATCTTTAAAAATCCAATCTTTGAACATCTGTGAGTGAACATTTGAAAATGATCATATCAGCAAATTATGTACTATAACATTGTATATAGCACCTATTACTGGCAATAAGATGTAAAAACCCAGATGATCGTAATGCTCCAATACATCATAACTTGGGGACTACGTATACACAGCCCACTCAAGGGAATTGAACCTGAATTTAATCAACCTTCTAAATCTAACTATTTATTTCAAGAAAGTTGGGGGATAGAGGAAGTGGTTAAACAACACTAAGTGGTTGCACTCAGCCAAATCCAGAATAAGAAAAATTCTACAGGACTAATTAACTCATTTCTTCAACAAATAGCATTGGGAAAAGAAAAAGAAGAAGAAGGAGAAGGAGGAGGAGGAGGAGGAGAAGAAGAAGGGGGAATCATCATAGATATTACAAGAGACTTAAGAGTGGCCAGTGCCTAAGGCATTTGACTGCTAACCAGAAGGTTGGTTGTTTAAACCCACCAGTCACTCTGTGGAAGGAAGACAAGGCAATTTACTTCTGTAAAGATTTACCTCCTCAGAAAGCCAATGGGGGTCGCTATGAGTTGGAATCAACTTGATGGCAGTGTGTTTGGTTTGTTTTTTGTTTAAGAGACATGGCAACATTATGTAACATGTGGACCTTTTTAGGATCTTGATTTGTTCAAACTAACTGTAAAATGACTTTTCAAAAAATAATTTTGAAAATAAGAACATAGAGTGGCTAATTAAATTATATTAGAAAATTATTGCTAGCTTTGTGAGGTGTGTTATGATTATTATTTTTTAAAATGTGCTTATTTGTTAAAAATATATCTGGAGATGTGGCTAAGATGACATGAAACTTGTGGTTTCCTTTTATGTATCCTCACCTGTTATGGACTGAGATGTGGCCCCCTTCCCACAATGTGTATTGGACAATGAATAGGGAGACCAAAGAAGAATTGATGCATTTGAATTGTGGTGTTGGTGAACAATATTGAAAATACCATGGATTGCCAGAAGAACAAACAAATTTGTCCTGGAAGATGTGTAGCTGGAATGCTCCTTAGAAGCCAGAAGGGCCACATTTCATCTCATTTACTTTGGTCATGTTGTCAGAAGGGACCAGCCCCTGGAGAAAGATATCATGCTTGGTAAAGTGGACGGTCAGAGAAAAAGGGGAAAACTAGACAACTAGATGCATTGACACAGTGGCTGCAATGATGAGCTCAAGCATAGCAAAGATTGTGAGGATGGTGCAGGACTAGGTGGTGTTTTATTCTGTTGTACATAGGGTCACCATAAGTCAGGTTGACTTAATGGCACCTAACAACAACAATATTCCTGTGGATTAATTTAATCTAATGTAATGTAATCACCTTCCACAATGCAATCTTATGTAATGTAATCAATCAGTTGAGGTCGTACTAGTATAGGATGCACCCAAATCTGACCACTTCTGAGTCAAGTGAAGAGTAGCATAGACACAAAGACATGTGGGCACATACTGGGGAAGACAGAGGTGAGGATCAACAAGAACTAAGATGCCTGGGCAACTGACAAGGGAGGAACTGACAAGGCAGAGACTCTGGTTTTGACTGTTAGCCTCCAGAAATGTGAGAAAATTTCCATTCTTTCAAACTACCCATTTGTAGTATTTGTGCTACAGCAGCACTAGGGAACAGAACCACCACCAGTGCTCAGGCAGGGGCAGGGCCTCTCCCACTGCATTCCATGACAAATCTGTACAATAGACCACTGGTATCTAAAGAGTGCTCACTTTTTCAAAACTGCATCCCTCAGTGACAATGTTTACCTCACCTTGCCTTTTCTGGACACCAAATGCCCTTCTCAACCAGTTTGATGAGCTTCTGGATTATATTTCCCTACAGGAATAAACCAAAATACCACTTTAGATTTTTCCTTGCAGTGGGGGCCTGGCAGCGATTGTTGACTATAGTCAAGGAATTTCTACTGAGCCACGGGATGGGACAATCTGCTGGGAACACACTGGAGGGTCTTCTTGGCCTGAGAGTCCAGGAGAGGTTGCAGTGAGGAAGACTTCTTTCAAGATCTGTCTCGAAGAGATTCATTTGAGAAAATGGGAAAAGGCCTTGCAAGCAGAGGAATCAGAATATACAAAGGCATCTAGGCACAAAGGAGTATGTCTCCCTTCAGAAGTGGGAAGTGCCACATGTGCCTGGTCAGGGACACTTAAGGGAAGAGGAGGCTGGGAAAGTTAGTTGGAGTCACATTGTCAATGGTCTTGGGTGTCTTGCCATGAATTTCATTCTTTCAAAAAACTGAGAGCCTACTAAGGCCCACACTCCAGGGAAACATGGACACTGTCCCTTCCCCTTCTAACAAGTTTGGCCAGGAATAGAGATGATGAAATGTGTTAGCCATCCCACAATGAGGAATACCTAGCTGTGGGGTCCACACCAATTTGTTACACCCTGAGTCTCTAATCCTGCTTTAAATCCAGCTTCACAGATGTGCATAGGAACAGGGCAAGCCAGAGAGCTCTACGTACGTAATAAAAGAAGATTCCTGACTAAGAGTAGGGCTTGGCTCAAGAAACCAGGTTCATCATAAAGGCATATTTTCTCACTTTTGTGCAGTCTCTCCTCTACATCTAAGTGGTTGGCATATTCACCTTGCAGCCAACAGTAAAGTACAATGAAAATATATTATTCTGCTCCTCTAATGTTCCCCACATCAATGCTAACTTTGTAAGTCTCTCAACAAGAAATCTCTGAGGCTATTACTATTTTAAAAGGTAGCCGGCAAACATGAAATTTTTGAAGAAATAATACAGATTACCACTGCAAAATGAGCACCTGTAGTCATAGCTCCTGTGTTTGCATTTCATTCAACTTAAAATAATGTGCAATTTTAAAATGTGTTCCCCTTTTTCACAGCTTTAAAACTAAAGTAACTTATGGACAAAAAAGAACAGTGTGACAATGTTTATAATGAAAACCAATCATACTTATTCCACTTCCCAAAGGATACTACTTTCAACAACCGCTTAGAAATGACTTGAGTAGCGAAGTTCCTAACTTTAAACAATATGTTTGTTGTTGTTAGTTGTCACTGAGTCAATTCTGACTCATGGTGACCCACGTGTGCTCCATAGGGTTTTCAAGGTTGTGACCTTTTGTAATGGAAGCAGATTACCAGCCCTGCCTCTGAGGTGCCCCTCGGTGGATGTGAACAGCCAGACTTTTAGCTAGCAGTCGAATGCTCACTTGTTTGTGCTGCCCAACCCAAACCAACCCCACTGTCATCGAGTCAATTCCAACTCATAGTGACCTCCATTGGGTTTCCAAGGCTGTAAATCTTTACAGAAGATTGCCTCATTTTCCTCCCGTGGAGCAGCTGGTGGGTTGGAACCACTGACCTGGTTAGCAGCCGAAATGCCTTACCCACTACACTACCAGAGCTCCCCTAAATAATATGTTTAGGTAAATAATAATAATAATAAATTCTTGGTCACTTTGAAAGAATTTCTATGGACTTACCAGACAAACCAAGCCCACAGCCATTGAGTCCATTCTGATTCATAGCAACTCTGCAAGACTGAGTAGAACTGCCCCCATAGGGTTTCCAGGGCTGTAAATCTTTGCGGAAGCAGATTGCCTCATCTTTCTCCCTAGGAATGGCTGCTGAGTTCTAATCACAGCCACTGGTTAGCAGGGCCCCTTCCTATGGCCTTACTTCTATAAAATACGAGGATTTACCTTCCTATTTTTCTCCACCCCTCCAATTTTTTGCTTTTGAAATTATTTTTTTGGTTGTCTCTGTACATTTATGTCGTATGGGTAACACTCTGTTCCTTCTTCCATATATGCAGTTACCTTTTGACTCCCTACTGTGTTAGTTGAATATGTTTGCACACGAGGACCCTTCTTTCCATTTCCCCCATCTTCCATTATCTGTTATTTGTACTTTTATTTTCAAATCATCAAATTAAGAATGATGACATCCAGTCAGCTCTGTAACCATAGTCAAGTCTTCCTTGCTTTGTGGGTGGGTTGATTTTAAGACTTGAAAGCTAATGATAGGGTTTACATTATTATGACTATGTAAATTTGAATTACTAGTATATTGACAGAGAATTGGCAGAAATGCAAGCTGGATTCAAAAGAGGATGTGACCAAGAATCATTGCTGATGTGAAATGGATCTTGGCTCAAAACAAACATCAGAAAGATGTTTACTTGTGTTTTATTGACTGTACAAAAGCATTTGGTTGTGTGGATCATAAAAAATTATGGATAATATTGAGAAGAATGGGAATTCCAGAACACTTAATTGTGCTCATGAGGAACCTGTACATAGACCAGGAGGCTGTTGTTAGAACAGAACAAGGGGACACTGCGTGGTTTAAAATCAGGAAGGGAGTGCTTCAGGGTTGTATCCTTTCTCCATACTTATTCAATCTGTATGCTGAGCAAATAATCCAAGAAGCTTGACTATATGAAGAAGAGCATGGCATCAGTTTGGAAGAAGACTCATTAACAAGCTGCAATACACAAATGATACAACCTTTCTTGCTGAAAGTAAAGATGACTTGAGACACTTGCTGATGAAGATTGAAGACTACAGTCTGCAGTTTGGATTATACCTCAACATAAAGAAAACAAAAATCCTCACAACTAGACCAATAAACAACATCATAACAAATGGAGAAATGATTGAAGTTGTCAAAGATTTCATATTACTTGGATCCACAATCAACACTCATGGAAGCAGCAGTCAAGAAATCAGACGACATATTGCACTGGGAAAATCTGTTGCAAAAGACCTCTTTAAAGTGCTGAAGAGCAAAGATGTCTCCTTGAAGACTAAGGTGTGCCTAACCGAAGCCAGGGAGCTCTGGTAGCATAGTGGCTAAGACACTTGCCTGCTAACCAGACGGCTGGCAGTTCAAACCCACCAGCCACTCCTCGGAAGGAAGGTTGGGCAATCCTACTTCCGTAGTGATACTGCCTCGGAAACCCAAGGAGGGGCCACTATGAGTCGGGTTTGACTCGACGGCACATAACAACAACAACAACAACCAAAGCCATGGTATTTTCAATTGCCTCATATATATGGATGTGAAAACTGGACAATGGATAAGGAAGACCGAAGAAGAGTTGATGCTTTTGAGTTGTGGTGTTGGCAAAGAATGCTGAAAGTACCATGGACTTCCAGAAGAACTAACAAATCTATCCTGGAGGAAGTTCAGCTGAAATGCTCCTTGGAAGTGAGAATGGCCAGACTTCGTCTCACCTACTTTGGTCATGTTGTAAGAAGGGACCATTTCCTGGAGAAGGATATCATGCTCGGTAAAGAGGAGGGTCAATGAAAAAAGGGAAACCCCCCAACGAGATGGATTGACACAGTGGCTACAATGATGGGCTCAGGTATAGCAAGGATTGTGGCTGGTGCTGGTGTTTCATTCTGTTGTACATAGAATCACTATGAGTCGGTGCTGATTCCATGGCATTTAACAACAACAACAATGATGCCTGGAGGTATGCTAGGATCACACTTCCTTCTCTACAGGGTCAAGGTCACCATCCTGTGCCACTTAAAGGAGAACATGCCTAGCACAACCAGCCAAATGGATTCTCTCTTATGCATTCCTCCAAATACTCAAAATGATACCACATTTTAGCAGCTTTCCTATTGGGATGATAATTTTATTTTTAAAAGATATATGTACATCTGATACTGTAAGGAACCCTGGTGGTGCAGTGGTTAAGTAGTCAGCTGCTACCAAAAGGTTGGTGGTTCAAACCCAGCCAGCAGTGCTGGGAGAGAAAGACCTAGTAGTGGCTTCTATAAAGATCACAGCCAAGAAAACCCTGGGGGACAGTGCTACTCTGTCACATGGGCTGTTCTCAGAGGCATACCCACCGTGCAGCAGGCATGGCACATGCCCCGGGCTATAAATCTTTACAGCAGTAGATTACCCCATCTTCCTTCTATGAAGCAGATGGTGGTTTGAACCAGTGACCTTCTGGTTAGCAGCCAATGCCCTATCCACTACACCACCAGAGCACCTTAAGTTAAAACTAATACTTTAGTATTTGAGGACCTCCATGGATCAAGGCCAACTGTGTGTGATCTTTTCCTCTCCCCATCTGAGCGCCCCGCGAAGGTTTATCGTCTCAGGAAGGGGTGGGAGCCTGTAGTCAGGCGGACAGAGCAACTTACGTCTTGCTACCTAGGCAGGGTCTGTATGTGAGCATTAATTTTAGTGGGTGATCTCCAGGGAGCTGAAGAGATTTGGAAAAGCAGCCCCAAGGAGGCCCAGCCCGACTGCACTTCCCTTCCCATTCTCCACCTCTTTGGCGGCCCCTGTCATTCTTCCTGCTCTCTGGTTTGGGGTGGCCTAGGCTCTGAGGAGGTCTCACAGCTCTCCTGGCAGTTCCCCCTCCTCTCTGTGCTCCGCTCCGCCCTGCTAGGTCTGATTCCGAAACTTTCCGCTCTTGCTGGGCCAGGACTACGGGGTGGGCCGGACGATGGGCAGGCAGGGTGTTAGCGTGCATGCTGGTGGCCCCTGAGGCAAGCTGTGTCCCAGATGGGCCTCTTCCCGGGAGAGCGGTTTGGCCCTAAGATTCCCACAGTGAGGGCTCCCTCACTGCCTTTGCCTGGAAGGTCAGGGACTGCTCTGCTTAGTGTAGAAAGAGAAAAAGCTGGAGAAAAAAAAATGACCTTCAGCACATCATAAAACAATTTTCTTCAGTGAAAGCAATGAGTTGTAATTTCATATAGTGTCAGAATGTGTTAAGTAAAATGTTAATGAGTTTGACTTGTGTTTTGGAGCTGATTTTATGGTCAACTTATCTAAAAGATGGGTGTCAGATGGGTGCTTGCAGTGCTTGCAGTAGGTGCTATTTTCTATATATGTGCTCTGGTGCTATAATTTGAAAATTGACTGACAGTACCTAACAACAACATATCTGATACTGTAATGGTAGACACATGACATTAAGCATTGATCAAAACTCATAGGGCTGTATTACACAAAGAGTAAACCCTCATGTGAATTATGGACTTTCATTAATAATGATGCATCAATATTGATTCATCAAAATTAATGTACCATAGAAAGTCAAGATGTTAATAAGATAAATAGTATGCAGGGCTAAGAGGTAAATGTGCTTTCTGCACAAATTCTCTTTATTCCTAAAATTGCTCTATTAAGCAGTTTTTTAAGTCTAGAGACTATTAAAAATAGTCTATTAAGAAATAAAATAGGTATATTTGTACATTTATAGAAAATCATGTGCATATACATATATTAGCTATAATTTTTAGAAGGATGTTATGAAGCCAAGGAGCTCTGGTGGTATAGTGGTTTAGGTATTTGACTGCTAACCAAAAGGTCAGTAGTTCGACCCCACCAGCCACGCTGAGGAAGAAAGATGAGCCAATCTGCTTCCATAAATATTTACAGCCTTCGAAACCTAATGGGGGTCACTGTGAGTTGAAATTGGCTCCGTGGCAGTGAGTTTGGTTTGAGTTTGGTTATGAAGCCGACTAAAACTTGGCATCATTTTGAGCATTTGTAGGAGGGCTTATGAGGATGGTGGAGGAAGAGAATGAAACCCAAAATGTTCAAAGTTGGAAGTCAATTGATAATGTCCAAAATGGAAAGGTCAGGAATAACAGTATAATATTTTAAAATATGGAGAAGAAACAGCTAAGAGAATTGAAAGTAATGGCTTATAGGAAGTGGAATCAGGGATGGGGTAGCATGGGTTGAGGGACTGTTGTTTTTTTTATTATGAGCTTTGTAGTAATGTTTGAATTGTTAAACTTTGTACATTTATTATTTTGATACAGATTAAAATTAAATGTTAAAAGAGAGTAAATGTCTCTCTCATCGCATCTGCAAGATGACCAGTCCCCCCTCTGCCCCATGGTTACTGGATTTATTAGGGAAATAACAGGTTACAATTCAGGATCAGAATTGACTCAGGATATAGTTCTTCAGTCAGGACAGCCTCTTCTCAGCCATGCTGCAGGCACGCTTCTCTCTGGCCTTGGCCTCTTGGCCCTGTGGCCCCTTGGCCTCTTCCCTGCTTGGGCAAGTGTTATAAAGCTCTTTTAAGCTCTGCTGATAGGTGCCCAGAGAGGCACCCCACTCCACCAGCAAACTTCCTGCCTGAAAGCACTCAGCTTTCTTGCTCCATGGGCCAGGAAGTCCACCACTCTGTCTCATGCTTGGTTCTGCAGCTACCATTTCTCTGCTGCTGCTTCTTACAGTCTCCAGTGTCACAGTTCTCTGTCCCCTGCATCAAGGAGGTTCTGATACAGGGATCTCAGGATGCACCCACTCCTGGCTTTTCTTTCTTGATGGCAGTGAGGTCCCCTCTTCCACCTTTGGGATGGTGCCTAGCAAGATAGCAAAACTAACCAATCCCCACATTAGGATTTTATACACCTTATTTACCTGCCCCCCCCCCACACACACAAGGGTGCCATATACCTTATTTACATTATTAGGAAGCTATCCTATCCCCTTGGTGAGCCACAAGGATGACCACTATTGACGCAATCTAACAGATAACAGTGAGGCATTAAAAAGAAGATCACAGTCTCTCTGAGTGGAAGCAAGCCTTGTCAACTGGTGTGGTGGTAAGATGTCAAAGTGGATTCTTTATCAATCACCCCAGTGTTGACAACCCAAAGTCTTGTCTCATGTGCTGACTGGCTTCTCTATCTTCCTGTCTGTGGTGGGGGTTGGTAGCCAGGGGCCATCTGTGGGTAGGGTGGGAAGAGTGTGCTGAGTGTCCTGAAGTGCAGCATGTTCCCTCTCTCTTGTTGTGAGGTGCTGTGGAGTTGATTCTGACTCATAGTATCTGCAAGTGGCAGCGTAGAACTGCCAACACAGGTTTCTCATCTGTAACCTTTTTGGAAGCAGATCGCCAGGTCTTTTATCTGAGGAGCCACTGGATGGGTTCCAACTGCCAACCCTGTCCCCTGTCCTCAGCTAGCAGCTGAGCGCTTAACAGTTGTGCCACCAGGGCTCCTTGCCTTCTCACTTAATCCCCTTGTTTTCATCTAAGTCCTCACCCTGCCTGGAATCTTTCAGTCCTACTTCTCCCTAGTTTCAATATTCTTAAAAGAAGCCTCTCAAAGTAGAAGAGGTAGTCACCTGGCTACAGGGAATTGAGAGTTATTTAGAGGGTCACCTTTCTCGATTCAGACTTATAACTGGTTTCTTGGTTTCAGCATCACTCCTTACTCTCACCTTCTGCAGTAACTGGTACCTCTGGATGCCAAGTCTGGAAGGAGCTGCATGGTGAATGGCTCCCTTCTTGTCAGCATCACCCTAGTAGGTGCCTAGATTGGACTCTTTCTACTTTGCTAATTACACGCCTCCCTCTCCAGTTTCCATCTTCCACAGTTCTGTTGGCATCTCTTGTCTGCTTTTATCTATCCTCCTGTCCTTTCTGTCCTTATGAGTTTATATATATCTGTATCTGTCTGTCAATCTGTCTCTATACAGATAGATAAATAGGTCATGTGGTAGTTAAGTTTGTGTCAATTTGGCTGGGCAGCTGAATATGGTTAAACCCCTTGGTGACATTGGCTATCAGTTCCATCATGGAACACACTGGAGCATCTAAGGAGCTACTTTAGGGATGTGGTCTGCTTCCACTATATAAGAAGCAGCTTTGAGGAAGATTTCTAGCTTTCTGGCATGCTTGAAGCCTGCATGCAGCCAAGTCGTTATTCAACAGCCTGCTGTGCCCTGCTGATCTTGGGACTTCCTCTGGGCTTGAATTTGTGGTCTGCTGTGTTGTTTGGTAACTTTGGTACTGTGGCTTTTTACTTGTCGACCTTTGGTTTGTCAGCCTCAGCAACCAACAGCTGCCTGAGTGAAGAAAAGCCTCTAGCTTCAGTGGGCCGGGAGCAGGAGGCAGAGCTGAATGAAGCCCAAGGTTGAATAAGGTTGAATAGCTTTCACCCAGCCCCTAGAACCTGGCACTTTGAACTCAGACTTCTAGCCTCCACCACTGTAAGAGAATAAGCTCCTGTTTGTTATATCCACCCATTTATTATATCTTCTGTTAGGGTGGCACGAAGTAACCAAAATAGGTCACTTTAGTGTTATTTTCAAGGAGTTTAGGGAGAGAGAGAGAGAGAGAAGATACGTTGTATGTTTGAATAAGTTAATGGATGAATGCTTTCATTTTAGTGTCAACTGACTTTATATGGAAAGGCTGGTTTTTATTTACCATTTTATGCCCTGTTTGAGTTCACAAATCAGGGTAGTTCCCTGTTAAAAATATTTTGTCCCTTGGCCAATGACTGCACCTCTGAGCCCAGCCTGTGTGGACTTCTAAATATGTCGGTTGGTCACAAGAGGGCCAGGCTAGAGACTGTTGTTTTTGTCATATAACCCACCACATGGCAGCAACCTCAGCTTCTGCAAAAGTCCACTTGTAAGTAAGTTCTTTTGGAATGCAAAACATATTTTCCCATAAAAACCATGTAATAAAAGAATATTTTTGTTCCAAAACCAGCTTTCAAAAGTCTACTTAACTCTGCATAGGATGTATATTCTTTGTTTATTAATGTATCCATCCCAAAACATTTATTAAACAATAATCATATGTAAGGAACTCTGGTGGCACAGTGGTTAAGCGCTGGGCTGCTAACGGAAAACTTGTCAGTTCAAATCCACCAGCCATTCTGCAAAGTAGGATATGGCAGTCTGCTTCTGTGAAGATCACATTCTGGAAACCCTATGGGACAGTTCTACTCTGTTTCTTAGGATCACTATGAGTTGGAATCAACCCTATGGCA
>NW_006921600.1:10856285-10882088 GCF_000298275.1 Orycteropus afer afer
TATATATATATATATATATATATATATATATATATATATATTTAATCATGTATAAATCAAGCATTATGTTATTATTGTAAGATCCTATCTAATATGGTATTTTAAATACATCACGTTTCTCGATGTTTAGCTTCCATTGTTTTTAATTCCCAAATGGTCATCTCTTTTCCAAAACATAATCCCCTTCTTTTCTCCTTTCCCCTAACTCACCCACTCCACCTTGAGAGAAAAAGAGAATAAACTAAACTCTTGTCGGAATCAGTGAAAATGTCCATTTGTCAGAAACAAAAAGTTCCCAATGATGCCTCAATACACCCAGAGGGCTCCTCTGCCCACGGAGTGCTGAGAGTCACCCTGAGGAGTTGCTCATTATGCTTTCTCCAGGGCACTACAGGGGCTTGGGTGAAACTGGAAATTAGCTCTTCACCAACTCTCTTTGGAATTCCCAAGGCTGCAGCACTAGCAAGAACAAAAAGCCACTTTTTAAGGCTTAAAACCGTAAAGTGTTGGTTACTTTTTCCCTTTTCATAAAAAGCAAAGGTGATGGGAGCATGTGGCAAGCTCAATACTTTACAAGTCTATTTTCTTGGATATTGATTCATGCTTGGCTTGCAGAGAAAGGGTGCTTTACATTCATGAGGAAAAGGGGACAAGGACTTTATGGTGGAGATGTTAAATTCTCACCAAATTAGGTTCTTCAGCACATTCCCCAAGGTTATCATCCTGGGCAGGACTGCCATCCAAGATGACAAACTCATATTGATAGATTCGTTCATTCATTCACTCATTCACCAAACGTTTAGTGTGTTCCAGGCATGGGGCTTGGTGCTGAGGATGTCCTCGTGGAGTTACCTCCATACTGTCAACTCTGCAGGAGAGAGGAAGGATGCTCTGAGGCATAAGAAGAATATCCCCTTCTACTGACCTCCCTTCCCCCAAGTAAAGTTCTACCTGCTTGGGAGAGAAGGGAGAATGAGAAAAAGAGAAACAGAAGGAGTTTCCTAGGAAAGCCCCCCTTATTCCCAGGCAAGCTCTGGAGACAGAAGCTAATAGAAGCTTCACAAAAAAGTGGGAAACTCCAGAAGAGAGGAGACCTGCACCTCCTTCTGCAGACAACATCCTAGAGAAACCTTCCATGAATGTAGAGGGGCATGGCTGAGAGAGGCACCCTCACAACATTAGCCAAGACCACTCCTGTTCACAGGCTGGACACAGGAGAGCTGAGAGAGGATGGAGGACTCAACAAGTTTGGGGAAAGGAAGATGCAGAGGGCCTTGTGGCCCATGGCAGGACTTGGGTCATCTTGGAGGAAGTGGGGAGTAGAGGCCAATGACCAAAGGCCAAGCAAAGCCTTTGTAGATAAACACTATCAATCATGGAGCTGGCACTCTTAACACCAGACATTATCTCCACATCCCCCAGAACAGAGAGACCCTCCAGGAAGAAGGAGAGAGGGGGCCCTAGGGCAGAATGCTGAACTTGACTGAGTTAAAGGCTCAAAATGACTCCATAATCATTAAGTTGGCTGAGTTTATCTGGACAAGACTAGATTATGCTTCTTGTGACAGAGGGTGGTTTCAGACATTAAATCAATACAAAAAGTAATCTTTTACTCTTTTGTGTATATGAGTATATGGCCTATAAAATTTGCTCCTGCTTCACAAAGAAATAAATTTAAAAAGACACACATCTTCATGAATTCTTTGGGAAAAGAAACGGGTTGAAATGGAAGATGAGTGGGAGGAACCACTTTGGGTAGGGTAGTTTGAGGAGGGGTCTTGTTAAGCTGAAGCTTAAAGAATGAGAAAGAGCCAGACATGCAAAGGGTCTAAAAAGAGTGTTCTGGGCAGAGGGAGCTCTGGTGATATAGTGCCTAAGGCATTTGACTGCTAACCAGAAAGCTGGCAGTTCAAACCCACCAGCCACTCCTTGAAAGGAAGTTGGGGCAATCTACTTCCGTAGTGATACTGCCTCAGAAACCCAGGGAGGGGTCATTATGAGTCGGGACCAACTTGATGGCAGTGAGTTTGGTTAGGCAGAGGGAGGAGTCCCTGAGTGGTGCAAATGGTTAATGTGCTTGGCTGCTATCTGAAAGGTTGGAGGTTTGAGTCCTCCTAGAAGTGCCTTGGAAAAAAAGATCTGCTTCCAAAATATCAGCCATTAAAAAAAAAAAAAAGCTATCTGTGGAGCATAGTTCTACTCTGACACATGAAGTCACTATGAATCAGAATCAACTCCATACAACTGGTTAGTCAGAGGGAGCAACATGAGCCAAGGCTCTGCAGGAAAGAGCTCCAGCTGTCTGAGAAACTAAAGGAAGTTCAGAGTGACCAAGCATAGTGAGTAAGGGGCAGAGAACAAAGGTGAGTGTGGACAGGTAGGCCGGCAGTCCAACCTAGCAGTGCCTTTGTGGCCTTCAGTGGTCAGAAGCCCCCAAACTGCCATCGCAGGACACCTGCTGCTTCTTCCACCCCTGGTTTTGCTAATAAACCTTTCTCTCTCCTCACTGCGATTTAGCCTCACTGGCAAGGCCCTTTGCCCCTGTGCCTTTGGTGGCTTGTGTGGCCTCAGACAGCTCTTGTGGCATATCTATCTCTTTACTTCCTTCTGCTGGTATCTGGCAGGGTGTGCAAGGGGCATCATAAGATGATCAAAGGGCTTGCAAACAGGAAGCCACAGGGCCATTGTGGTGCAGCGAATTACTTAATGCAGTTCTTCTAGCCATAGTTTTTATAACTCCCACTAAATGACTGGGTTAGAAAACAAAAACAGAAACAAACTCACTGCCATTGAATCAATTCTGACCATAGTGACCCCCATTGAGTTTCCAGGGCAATAAATCCTTATGGAAGTAAATTGTCCCATCTTCCTTCTGTGGAGTGGCTGGTGGGTCTGAACTGCCAACCTTCTGGTTAGCAGTCAAATGCCTTAGGCACTATGCCACCAGTGCCCAGAGCTCCTTAAATGACTGGGTGGTGTTGTTGTTGTTATGTGCCGTCGAGTCGCTCCGACCCATAGTGGCCCCTCCTTGGGTTTCCGAGGCAGTATCACTACTGAAGTGGATTGCCTCATCTTCCTTCCGAGGAGTGGCAGGTGGGTTTGAACCACTAGCCTTCTGGTTAGCAGTCGAGTGTCTTAGGCACTGTGCAAATGACTGGTAGCACTATGTAATTGTGAGGTGCTTGTGACCCACCAAGGGGATTAGATAGCTTACTGAAGATGTAAAGAAGGTGAATGGCCCCTTTATAGGGGTAGGATCATGCAAATAAGGCGTATGGAACTCTAACATGAGGATTGGTCAGTTTTGCCATCCTGCTAGGCTTAAAATGAGCTATCTCAGAGGCAGAAAGGAGGGACCCAACTACCACCAAGAAGAAAAGATGGGAGCAGCGTGCATCCTTTGGCTGTAACTTATAGATTGGAGGGTGAAAACATGTCTGACCTCTGCTTTATAGGAATCAGTCTTGGGCTGTTGCTATTGATCTTGATTCTTTTCCCTCCTTGTAAAGTTAAAAGAAGTCAGATGACTCTGCTATGCCATTTTTTACAGCCATGTCACTAGGCAGGGTCTCAGGTCCTACTTCCAGGCCTTCACATTCAGTAGGCCTGAGTAGGGCCCTGAAACTGACATGAAAATCAAGTTCCCACAGAGTTTTGATGTAGGTGGCCAGGAGCTACACTTGAAGAAACTCCAGGTTAAAGGGACAGGTCATATTTTAACAGAAGGAGAGAAGAGAGGGCAACTTAATGAAGAGTTTTAACTCTAGGATAATAACAGCTGTTTCCACTCTTCAGGGAGCTCAGAACTTTGTAGTGCAGTGGGAAAACTGTCTTGATAATAAAATAAATTTATTGTTACTAAAAATTGATACACAAAATTGAGAAGTGCTATGTGACATAGGTCTTTTTGGGATACTTAAAAAAATAATTATAGCTACTACTTATGATACTCTGTGTGAGAGGTGATATTTTATCTCATCTCCCTTGTAAATAGTTATGTAACGTCTGGATTTCTGGCAGATATCATCTCCGCAAGGGCAGAGATGCTGACTGTTTTGGTCACCCCTGTCACTGTGACAGACAGCCTGGCACACTACAGGTGCTTGATAAATGCTTGTTGAGTGAGTCAGTCAATTTATATCTAATCTAATCAACATCACATGGCAGGTACTATGATTCCCATTTTTTAAAAAAGCAAACTTATGCTCAGCTTGAGTTTTATTCTTCTGTTTACTATATCTCTCCCCCTTTCAATCCATATTATCCCCGCTATGTGCCCTGGGAGACTGACTGGTACAGAGTGTATCGTCTGGGCTCCCAGCCTAGGGGCAAGAGAGGTCAGGGTCAGGACCTCTGTTCCAGGGCATATGTTCCTCCAGGGCCACAGTTTCTGTTAGGTGGCTCCCCTTCCATGGTTCTAGCTTTCAGCGGAACCCAATCAAATATACCTTCCCCTCACCTTTCAGGTTTAGGGGTGACAAGGGCTTCCTGCTATTACCAGTCTTTTGGTGCTTCAGCCACCCTTGTTTGTTCCCTTAATCCTGCCAAGCCCTCAGTTAATGGTCCCTTTATTTAAAGATTTTGTTAGCTAAACCCATTATGTGTGTCATGACAGATAAATAGAAATTAAGTACCATAGTTGTATAGCTAAAAGATGGAAGCAGGATTCAAACCCAGGTGTGTCTAGCTCTGTAGTCCATTTTCATTTTGTTGCACCTCAAGGCATCTTCTTTTCTCTCAGAAATTAATTAGGAATGAGCCTACCTCATGACAGCCTATGGTCACTTCTAGACCATTCTACAACCCTGGCGTTCTTCAGAGAAGTAGACTGGTAGCCTGGAAAAAGGGCCCAGCTTTCCATGGTGTGAGAGATCTCAATTTGAATCACAGCTCTGGCACCAGTTGTGTGACTCTGGGTGAGGGCCTTGACCTCTCTGAACTTCTATTCCCTGGCTTGTAAAATAGGGGACATTGATGAGGAATAAATAAACCAACAGACTTACATTAGGAGCTCAGTAAAGTTGGTGTTCCCTCCCTTTCTGCTAATTCAAATTCTGTGGCAATATGTTAACCTGAAATCACTCAGTCTTTTTCTTAAGTCAACAGTGGTGCTCTGTCTCTATACAAGGTAAGATGTCAAGGGTTTTGATTGCTAAAAAAAGCTGGTATGTTTCAGAAGGAGGTTTCCAGGGATAGATCTTTTCTCCAAAGCCTCTTTCAAGCATTCTGTTTTACTAAATCTCTTGTGACACGGCAAAAGGTGAATCCCATGATCAGAGTTTTTTTCTCCAGCGCTAATGACTGTGACTAAAATAGGGTTTTCTGGGGGACAGCCCACACAGCCTTCCCCTTGGAGAAGTTCTAAAGACCAACCTGCTTTACCAGGATGCAATGGGTTTGGGAGCTATTAGGTGGTGAACCGAGTCTTTTCACAAACCTGACAATGTGTAAGTAAAAGAGCATTAATGCAAGCTCACTAATACAGCATTTATGGGGTTTGAGCAGAGGCTTGCCAGGTTCCTTTCAAAGGATGGTGCAACATATAGGTGGTTAGAGTTGCCAGATAAAGTATAGGATGCCCAGATAAATTAGAATTTCTGATAAACCACAGTTTTTAAGTATAAGTATGTCACATGCAATATTGGGATATACTTATACTTAAAAATAAAATTGTTTTTATCTGAAAGTCACGTTGATCTTGGCATCTTGTATTTTTATTTCTAAATCTGGCAACTTTAAATGTGGAGATGGAGAGAGAGATGTTATTCTGGCTTAAAACAACATTGTTTTGGGGCATCCCTTACACATTTTAGAAGATCCCTTTTACTCAGAAACTCACGCAATTTTATAGATTGCTTTTTTATATTCATTAGGTGATGACTTTAAATAGCATTTTGTTAATGGAGTTCTAATGTCTGTATTCTAGAAAACAGTAAAATTGTAATTCCTTAACAATATGCAATTATATCCCCTATGTAGGGGCCATGTATCTGGCAACTTTAAATATCAAAACACTGTCAATGTTTTATTGCATATAGATATAATATATTTCATATATACATATCAATTAGGCCTCTGAGTATTGAGTAATTGCCTTGTGATTTTTAATTTATGTGGTTCACATTTTTATAGTATGGACCATATTTCATCTATACTACTTACTTCTCTTCAGACCATTAATAATAGCAAAAAGTGCACTTTTTATAGCAGTGTAAATATGTAAGGAACCACAAATAGTTTTTGCCTTTTAAATTCAATAAAGCATGCCTCCATTGACAAAACAGTAATAATAGTAAAATGAAATTCCTATAACACCCATAGGAGATTCCATGGGGTCCATGCACTTTGCTTGCACCATGCTGAACATTTCCTAGACATCTACTCAAAACCAACTTTTCTAGTCATAGACCATCTGAGTTCTTGGTTGTCAAATTTGCCACCTCAAGGGAGCAGAGGAGAGCATCCTAGGAATGTGGTTGAGGTTTCCACTAGAGACATGCACATCAAGAGCTAAAAGTAGTGTGAGGACAAAACGAGCATACGCCCCATTAAAACACAGGACCAAGACCTCAGTCATCTCCTGTAGGAGCCAGCAGACCCCACATCGTCTCAGCCCATTTATATCACTGTGCTACTGAAGCAAACAATCACTACTGTCACCGTACAAAAATAAAATGTTGTTCAGGTCAAAAGTTTTGTCTTTCCATCCTTGCAGGTAGACCACTGTTATGGATTGAACTGTGTTTCCCCAAATTGTGTCAACTTGGCTAGGCCATGATTCCCAGTGTTGTTTGATTGGCTTCCATTTTGTGGTCTGATGTAATTACACTATGTGTTGTCAATCCTAATCTCTGCCTGTTGTTAATGAGGCAGGATTAGGTTATGTTAAAGAGGATTAGATTATGTTCCTTATGTCACTGAGGCAGGATGGGGTGGGATGCCACACCCTTACTCAGGTCACAGCCCTTATCTGATGTGAGGGGAGTTTCCTTGGCTGTGGCCTGCATCATCTTTTATCTTACAAAAGATAAAGGGAAGAAAAGCAAGCAGAGAAGGAGGGACCTCAGTATCACCAAGAAAGAAGAGCCTGGAGCAAAGCATGTCCTTTGGACTCAGGGTCTCTGCACTGAGAATGTCCTGGACCCAGGGAACATTGATGCCAAGACACAGAGATCTCCAGGGGACACAGGCCTCACAGATGTTGAAAGGAGACAAGGATCTTCCTCCAGGGCAGGGAAAGCCTTCCACTAGAGCCAGCACTCTGAATGCAGACTTCCAGCCTTCTAAACTGTTGAGAGTACATTTCTGTTTGTTAAAGACTCCTACTTGTGGTAATTCTATTATAGCAGCACTAGATAATTAAGACAGTCACTTGATACTTTTTCATACATTAGTATGGTTCTGAGAATTGTAGACAATATCTGTTTTCTTAGAAAATTGGAATATTGTAATGTGCAGTGTTGTTGTTCCGTGCCATGGAGTCAATTTGACTCACAGTGACCTCATGCAACAGAGTAGAACTGACCTATAGGGTTTTCAAGGTTGTAATCTTTATGGGAGCAGATTGCCAGGTCTTTCTCCTGTGGGTTCAAATCACCAACATTTTGGTTAGCAGCCGAGCGCTGAACAACTGTGCCCCCAAGGACCTTAAATGTGGGGTAATTATTGGCTTTTAATTGGTTTGTTTTATCAGTGAAAATAGAACTATTATCATATGTTACATACTTTACTGGATATTGGAAAACAGTAGTAGAAAAGAAAGTCACACCAAAGATTACAATCTGAGAATGTAGGGAGGAGATGCAGGTAAGTAACTAAAATCAGTCAGTATAGTCTAGGTTTTGCTATGGTAACAAATATTCTTAGCATCTCAGTGCCATGGAACAATGAATTTATTTCTCCTTCCCACTATTTAAGAGCTCTGGTGGTGCAGTGGTTAAAGCATCAAAAATTTGGTGGTTCGAGCCCACCAGCTGCTCTAAGAGAGAAGGGTGAGGCAGCCTGTTCCTGTAAAGATCTACACCCTTGAAAACCCTACAGAGCCGTTCTACTCTGAAGAATATTGATTGTCATGAGTTGGAATCAACTCAATGGCAGTGTTTCGTTTGGTTTTGGTTTTGTACTACATATTCATCATATGTCAGCTGGAGATCTATTATTTTATTCTCATTCTGGAATCTGGGCAGCCACCATCTGGATTCCAAGGACTAAGGTGTGCCTGACCCAAGCCATGTTATTTTCAGTTGCCTCATATGCATGCGAAAGCTGGACAATGAATAAAGAAGAATTGATGCCTTTGAATTATGGGATTGGTGGAGAATATCGATTACATGATGGACTTCCAGAAGAACAAACATGTGTGTCTTGGAAGAAGTACATTCAGATGCTCCTTTGAAGCAAGGACGGTTAAGACTTCATCTCGTGTACTTTGGACACGTTAAAAGGATGGACCAGTCCCGGAAGAAGGACATTATGCTTGGTAAAGTAGAGGGTCATCAAAAAGAAGACTCTGAACAGATAGATAGATACAGTGGCTGCAACAACGGGCTCAAACATAGCAACGATTGTGAGGATGGTGCGGGACTGGAGGTGTTTTGTTCTATTGTATGCAGGGTCACTATGAACTGCAACCAACTCCACAGCAAGTAAAACAGCCATTTGAATAGGGTGTTACCATCCCACCAGGGGATGTTCATATTATAGAAGAGGAATTCTGGGTTTAGGGTAATTAGGTGACTTAACAAAGGTAAGGGCAGAGGCAAGTCTGAAATTAAAGTCTTTTAGCTCTTAGATCAATGCTTCTCCTCTTCTAGGGATACAGTCTGCATATGCTATGTACTAGAGTCACTGCTTTCCAGGGGGACTGGAGTATACAGAGCTCCAAGTTAAACTCCAAAAATGTAGCCCATTTTTCGACATGTTAGCCACCATTTATACAGCTTGCTTTGTGTTGACACTATTCCATGCACTGGATATAGGATGATGATCAGAATATATACAGTCCCCGCCTCGTGGAACTTATAGTCTTATGGTGGGAAATACATGGAATTGGGTTTCCCAAACTTGGGGAAAGAGGCGGGAATAACTGCTCTAGAGAATTGCTTGGGCGTTCTAGATCTTAAAAGTTGCAGACCTGGCATTGGAGGACATAGACATAGCCTAGTAACTGGGAGTATGTCAGTGACTGGATCTGCTCTGTCCTTCTCATCATGGTGCAGCAGTAACCCTGAGCTTCCCCTGGAAACTCTGGTTCTAAATTGGGGAGGTGAAGGCTAGGTGAAACAACTGTAACAATGGGAGAACAAGGAGGAGTGAGCTCAAGTGAAGAGGGAAGAGAAAGAAAAACAGAAACCCAAACCAAGCAAGCATAACTTCTATTTTAGAGGACCTACAAACCAAAATTCCAAAATACACAAAGAACTCTAATACTAAGAAAGTCAACCAACAAAGTCAATAATCAGGAGAGAATTTTACTGCAGATTGAAATTAGTTTTATAGACAAGCTTAGCAAAGAATTTAGAACAAGTATATTTGAAGTGTTAAAAGACACAAATGAAAGAAATTATAAAACAAAATAGGTAGCAATGGTACCAGGTGGTATGAAAAAGAGCCAACTAAAAATCTCAATAATATATTAATTGAAGTTAAAAATGTACTAGGTGACAAAATATCTGGACTGGATAAAGTGAAAGAGTGCATGAGAGAAGTGGAAACACACCCAGAATACAGACAAAGAAGAGAAAGTATTGAGGCACAGAAGATCAATTGAGAGACACCAACCACCATCCAGCAGGAACACTCAAAGAAGAAAAAAGAGGGAATGACAATGAAGCAATATTTAAAGAAACCACTGCTGAGAATGTCCTAGAATTGAAGACTTCAAATCCAAAAGGCGTTTGAGTACCAACTATGGTAATAATAAATTTGTTCCTAGACACACTGTACTAAAATTGCAAACATTAAGGATAAAGCGACAATCAAAAGTTAACAGAGATAAAAGATGGATTACCTACTAAGCAATGAAACCTAGTATGACAGCAGCCATTTCACAGACAACAACAGATTCTGGAAGGCAATAAGGGTAATACGTTCAAAGTGCACAGAGAAAATTAATGTCAATCTAGAATTATATACCCTGCCAAAGAAGACATTTCAGATATGCAAACACCAAAAGACTTTACCAACCACAGACTGGCAATAAAAGAAGTACTAAAAGATAATATATTTTGGTTAACAAAATTAACTATTTTTTTTCCATATTTAAAAGGATAAAACTATAACTTTTGTTGTTGTTGTTAGGTGCCATCAAGTCAGCTCTGACTCATAGCAACCCTGTGACAACAGAAGGAAACACTGCCTGGTTCTGAGCTATCCTCACAACAAAACTATAACTCTAGAACAAAAATAATAACATGGAAACCAGCGTTCAACAGGCAACTAAATAGTGCTAGGGCTCATGTGGTGGTCAAGAGGACAATGAAAGTATTTAATACTTTAATAAATATATTCAGTAACAATACAAAAAACCCACAAAAACAGGACAATAAATAAATCATTCAAGTTAAGAAACTAGGGGAAAAAACAACAGAGAAACCTAAACTAGAAAATAATAAATACAAGAGAAAAAAATTAAAGAAATAGAAAACAAATAAGTAATATTTGGGAAAGATAAATAAAACTAAAAGTAGATTTTTTAAACAACTTTGAGAAATAAACCTCAAGAAAAACAGAAAAGGGAGAAAAGCACAAACAGGAAATAGGAACAAAAAAGAAATAGGAATAGAAAAAGTGGAGATTTTGAAATGCATAAAAGAATTACATAAATACATAAAAGAATTAACCATATTATGTCGATAATACAGAAAGAGGAAATGGATAATATTCTAAAAAAAATAATATTTTGGTAATTTATTTAAATAAAACCATTAAAGAAATTAAATTGTTAAAAGTCTCCTACCTCCAAAGAGACCAGGCTCAAATGATTTTACTGAACTTAAAACAGATAATCTCTGCTGCTTTTTTTTGGGGGGGGGGGCAGTTTCAAAACTGTTTCAGAGAATGCAAAAAAAAAAAATTAAAAGAGGATTATTCTATTTATTTTTTGAAAACCGGAAGCCAGACAAGAGAGTTCAAGTAAAGAAAATTATAACTTAATCTCAATTTTAATGTACACACAAAATTTTAAAGAAAACATCATAACCAAGTAGGATGTATCAAGAATGAAAGGATAATTTAAGATCAGAAAACATATTAAAGTTTACAGATTAAAGGAGAAAGGCCATAGTATCGCCTCAAGAAAGGCAGAAGAGGCACTTGACACAACGTAGCATTCATTTATGGGCTTCATAGTGGTTTCTTTTTTTTTTCCCCTTACTTTACCTGGTAAAGGCCATATATCAAAACTCTATAAGCAATATCATACTAGTGATATTTTAGAGACATATCTATTAAAGTCAGGAATAACATAGGATGTCAGTCTTAAGTCTTTACTCAGATTATACTGTGGTCTTAACTGACAGAAAATAAAAGAAAGGAGAAATCGAAAGAGGGAGAAGGGAGCAAGTAAGGCAGAAAGAGACAGAGAGTTATCTTTTTTGCAGAAAATGTGATTATTCACATAAACAATTAAAAACACTTTCACAGAGACATTCTTAAAACTAAAAACAGTTCAGCAAAGGTGCTGGACAAAAATATTATACAAAAATAAATAGTGTTTCTAACAGTAATAACTAATTAGAAAATAGAATAAAAGAATCCTATTCACAATAGTAACAGAAATTACATGGTAACTGGAGATAAATTCTTCTATGAAGACAACTATGGCAGTATTATTGAATAACATAAAGGAAAACCTAAGTAAATGGAGGTATATACCATGTTCTTTGACTGAGTACTCAATAACATAAAAACATCAATTATCTCCACATTGATCTATAGACTTGATTCCATTTTAATAAAACAAAAGCCCCTAAATAGGGGTGTGTGCGTGTGATTTTTGACAAGCTAAATCTAAAATTCATGTGAAATGGCCGTGGAGAGATGAGATAATTTTGAAGAAAAAGATAGCAAGACTTGTCTTATCTTCAGGCATACTAGTTGAGCATTTACTGAGGTAAATACACTCCTTGGAAAGAACAAGAGAGAAAGAAGGGCTGCTCAGGCACAGGGAGACAGCTCAGGGGGTAGGAGTGCATGGAGGGATGGTCACAAGGAAGCGTTACCTATCGGGAGGAAGTGGGAGAGGAGATGTTGCATTGTGCTAAATTGTGGTCAATGTCATGAGGCAAAGTGTATGTGATCTGCTGTATGGAAAGTGTATTTGCTCTGTAAATTTTCACCCAAATCACAATAATAAATAAAAAAAAAAAAAAAGACTTGTCTTATCCTACATTTATACTTATTAAAAAGACTGTTGGTGGTATTGGTAGAGGAGATAGACATATAGATTAATGAAATCTATACACGAGGACACTTTACACATGACTGAGGTAGCATCACAAAGAAACCGGGGAAAAAATGGTGGGATTGGGACAACTGGTTATCCATGTGGGAAAAAAGTGAAATTAGATTCCTATTCACACCAACCATGAAGATTAAAGACCTAAATGTGAAAAGGAAAGCTTTACAACTTTTAGAGGAAAATATATTTTTTATCACCAGCTAGGGAAAAATTTCTTATGTCAGATAGAAACATGTGAGCAATAAAATAAAAATAGAAGAGGGATAAATTTGATTACATCAAGACAAAAAACTCATGCACAAAAAAATGGCACTATAGGCAAAATGGAAAGACAAGTTCCAGAAGAGGAGAAGGTATTTGCAATATATATAATTCCAAATGTGAGATATCTGAAAAGGCAGAAATAATGCAAACTTAATTCTTCGATCACAGGGAAAACAATGAAAATTAAAATAAAAACAATAATTAAAGGATAAGGACAGAACAAAAAATAAGCAAAACAAAAATTAAGGTATAAGAATCAAGTAGTTATAAATGAATTAAAGTAAGAACACTCCATAGCCAACATTATAGAAAGTTGTTGAAGCTGTACAGAAAGGTAAAGTTACAACCTTGATGTTGTCATTATTTTTAGGAAAGAGTGAAAGGTTTCAGTACAAGGATTTAGAAAAAGAACAGTAGCAATAAAATGATTAAGAAATCAGGCGAAAGAAAAACATAAAGGGAAAAACAAAACTAGATGAATTAGAATATAGGAAAATTTATTGAATAAATTAATTTAAAAGCTACTTTTAAAAACACACACAATAAAATAGACAAGCCTTTAGAGAATCTAAAGAAAATGAATATTCTCATATGGATAATAAAATAAGAAATAAAAAGGGAGACTGAACACTAGGAAAGGAAAAGACAATACTTTGCAAAGCTGTAAGCTATAAATTTAAAAACATGATGAAGTGAATGGCCTTCTCTAAATACATATATTATCAAAATTAGAAGTATACAACCTAAATATACCCATCAGGACTGAAGAAACAAAACAACAACAACTAATGGAGAAAAGGATTTTTTTCAGAAAAAGGTGTCTAGGCCTAGAAAACTTTATAGGGAAAATCCTTCATCTCTTTAGGAATAGGTAATTACTATACTTCAATAATTGTTTTTAAAACATTGAGAAATATGGTAAGGCTATCTAATTGATTTTACAGAGTTAGCCTGATGCCAAAACTTGAAAAAGACAGCTAAAAAGAACATAAAAAAAACTCTTTAACTTATGAACACAGAGATGAAAATCTAAACACAGCAAATGTAGCAGGATATCAGAAGAATAACCCAAGCAGGGGTTAACCTAAAACAGAACGGTTTTACATTTTATATTAGGAAAATACAATGATATAATATATCACATCCACAGGTTAAAAAATAAAATGCAAATGGATTCTCAATAGATGCAGAAAAGGCATTAACATCCAGCAACTAGTGTTTATTTTAAAAAATGATGACACATTTAAGTGCTCCTTTTTAACAAAATAAAAATATTTATTTCAGTCAAAATCATCCTTGAGAATTAAGTATTAAGACTATTGTTACTTTATTCATATGTATTGCTAAAATCAGGAACAAAATAAGGAAATAAGTTATTGCCATTTTTATTTAATTTTGATTTGGAAATTCTGACCAAAGAAATAGAATACAGATTAAAATGAGGGTGCATAAATATTGAAATAGAAAAATACAGACTTCTAATTATTTGTAGATGATATAATTATATACCTGAAATTATATATACACACAGATGAAGGTCTCAGATAGAATTGGAGAAAACATAGAACAAAACTCAAATTACCAAAAAAAGCCAGAATTACTGGACAGATGGACACTAAAGGAATACCTGAAACTACACCCTAAGATATCCTTTGAACAAGGAACTACAGCCACACCCAGAGGTCACCTTTCAACCAAATAATAGATCTGCTTATAAAAAAAAAATCACCTGTCAATATTGTGCTCCCTTAAATAATCAATTATATGAGACCAAACAGTAAATATCTACCCTAAGGCAAACATGAGACAGTTAGGTGGGTCAGGGAAGCTAGATTAATGGAAACCAAGCAAACAGAGTGGAAATTACAAGAATGCTGACACATTGTGAAAAATGTGACCAATGCCACAGAAAAACTATATTAAAATTGTCAAACAGGAACCCAATTTGCTATATAAACTTTCACCTAAAACACTATAAAATATTGTTTTTTAAAAAGGAAACTACTAAACATAGAATGAGATACAAAAGCCAGTAGCTTTTTTATATACCAATATTATTCTGTATGAAATGTAATAAAAAAAGATAATACTTCAATAGCAAAAATCAACAAGGATGACAATATTGAAAACCTATCGAATGCCTCGAAATAACTATGTGGAAGAGTCACAGGATAAAAACTACAAACTGTTTCTGAGAAATGTAAAAGAAGACTTGAATCTTAAATACGATCACAGAGATGTCAGCTCTTTTAAAATTAGTTTGTGTGGTTGATGTAACTTCAATAAAATCTCAATAAGATTCTTCTCAGAATTTGGCAGACTCATTCTAATGTTCATGGAAAATATAACTAGTTAAGAACAGAGAAAAAAAATGTTAAACGTGGAAAGAAATGATAAGACATAGCCCTACCAAGCATTAACCATTTGAAAAAGCAATTATCAATAAAACATCCTGAACCAACCAAAGAGCAAACATTCAAATCAGAAGCACAGAACAGATATCCTGAGACCACATTATACATGAGAACTTAATCTATGATGAAGAAAGCATCACAAAGTAGGGGATAAAATGATGTTAAATTGAGCTCAGATAGATTATTTGGGAGGGGGGGGAATCTTACAGCTTTACCCCAAATTAAACATCAAAATAACTCTTAAATGTAAAATACAAAACCATCAAAATAAAACTAAAACCACATAAAAAATGTTCAGTAACTTAAGTCATCAAGGGAATGCAAATTAAAACCACAACAAACTACTACTGGATACCCAACAGAATGGCTAAAATTAAAAAAAAAAAATAATAACACCAAATATTGGCAAGGATGTGGAGCAACTAGAGCTCTGACGCATTATTGCTGAGTGTAAAATTGTACAACCACTTTGGAAAAGAGTATGGTGGGTTTTTTGTTTGTTTGTTTGTTTTAGTCTGGTAGTTTTTAATAAAATGAAGCATACATCTACCCTATGACTCAGCAATTTCACTCATAGGTATTTATCCAGGAGAAATGAAAGCATATGTGCACAAAAAAAGATATGTACAAGAATGTATATTCCATTCATAATAGCCCCAAACTGAAAACATTCCAAGTGTCCATCAATAGAGAAATGGATAAAGTGTGGTAAAGACATATAGTGAAAACTACCTTAGCAAAAAAAGAAAACTCCTGAGACATACCAACACAGAAATGAATCTCAAAAATATTATGCTACGTGAAGGAAGCCTTATACAAGAGCTCATGCTGTATGCTGCATGCTGTCTGAGTCCTTTTATATAAGATTTTAAAACAGGCAAAACTAATCTATAATTTTTAAAAAATGGTTCAAAACAATGGTTGTCTCTGAGGATGGTGTGGGAGGAGTGATTGAGAAGGGACACTTTCTGGGGTGATACTATTTTCTATATCTTGATAAGGGTTTGAGTGATACAGACATGCATTTGTCAAAACTCATCAAGTGACACACTTAAGATTCATGCATTTCACTCTATATGTAAATTTTATCTTTAAAAAGTTTTTTAAAAATTAATATGGAGTAATTTTCAAAGTTCTGTATGCAAAAGGTCATTCTTTAGAGAGCAAAAGGTTGATGGATTTGATTACTTTAAATCTTAAAAAACTCTGTGTATCAAAAACAAATATATAATCAACATTAAAGTGTAAATATCAAACCAGGGAAAATTATAAAAAATATTAGATAGGAGAATTTTTATATTTTTATGTATATGTAAACATTTATATTACATATATAATATATATTACCTACATTATATATTTATATATTCTCAATTATTGCAAATATTAAGATATGGACAGATATATGGGTAGAAACTAAATAGAAAATTCACAAACTGGAAATAAAACTTGTTAAAAAACATGGGAAGAATTTCTTCATGCTTACGGAAATTCAAATAAAAACTGCATTAAGAATAACACAAAGACCCTAGAATTTGCACACATCTTGATTTAGTTATTCTCTTTTGAGAAAGTATATTTAAAGTAAATTAGTATGACTGTGCACAAAATTTAGCTACAAGAATGTTTATTCAGTACTATTTGTAATATTGACAAATCAGATCTAATCCAAATGCTTAATATAGAGTACTCGCTAAACAAATGACAGGACAAACATTTAAAGGACACGTATGCAAGCATTATAAGTGATGTTGTAGAATATTTAATGATACGATAAGATGGTTACAGATTGAGCAACAACTTCTAAAAAAGATGAAAGAGATCCACTATCCTGTTCCCTCCTCCAGACACACAAGGCAGTCAGCTGTCAATTTTCTCCTTTCCCTTCTTCTCCATTTCCCTTTAGAAGCTGTTTCTGTCTTTCACTTCTGGTAAGGAAGAGCCAAACTGACATTAGATTCGGGAGAAAATAAAACTCTTCTAAAAAATGAAAACGGGAAAAAACTATTTGGTTTAACTATTTTTTTAATTTAGAAAAAAAATATATGTGCACATGATTAAAAACTCACAGTTTAAAAAAATAAATTCATATTGTTAAAAGTAACTCTCCATATCTAATCCTCGGCCCCTTAGTCAGGTTTTCATATGTCTTTCCAGGTATACTCTTTGGAAAG
The DNA here is from genome assembly GCF_000298275.1 of Orycteropus afer afer. Lineage (NCBI taxonomy): Eukaryota > Metazoa > Chordata > Mammalia > Tubulidentata > Orycteropodidae > Orycteropus > Orycteropus afer. The sequence continues at coordinate 10,873,598 of NW_006921600.1, forward strand.
CTTCTATCAAAACCAAGCAAGCGAACAAAACACAAGGAAACAAAAAAAAGATAAAAGGGAGAGAGAAAAGGAAAGATGGAAGAAGAGGGGAAAAGAAAGAAAGAATAGGGGACTATTAGGACATACTAGATAGAGTTCATTCTATATGGATTCTAAACAGCTGGAGTTTATTTTAGAACAAATGTTAAACATTTGGATACTTCAGCAGTCTGTCACTGACTTAACATTATTCTTATTTTAAATTTATTTCAAACCTATATATGATCGTGGGTGTAGTCTCACTCACCTGCTCCTACCTGTTCATCTTTCCTGTTTGCTTATGTATCCACTTGAAGATTGCTGTTCACTGTTTCTAATAATGCAGGATTGTGTATGTAATAGTATTTACCTCTGTTGTTTATAACTCTTGCGCACCTCTCTGTCTTCCTTTTCCTTAGTGGTTTTGTGCTGATTACATCCTTATAGTTTATTGAGTTAAATAAATAGTATTAAAAGTATTAAATTAAAATACTGAAATAATACTACCAAATTATTAATGTTAAATTATATTATTAAATGACTATTAAATAAGTCTATTAAATTAAAATTAACACTTAATTTAATTCAAAATAAAAAATCAATACCAAAGGTGAAGAACCTTTGTCCTTGAGATACCTTAGGGAATAGTAATCATGTCATGCAAACTCCTATCAGGGGGGCATTAATGTACCTACAGGAACAGAGTAGAGGATATAACACCAGGACTGTCTTGGACATACAGCCTTGATATTAAAAAGAATGTTGGAGATTCACAACCTTAGAAGTGCCCCAGCATGGATTTACCCCGCTGGGTCACCCGCCTAAAGCAGAAGCACCAATAACAGCTGCTGGCAGCGCACACTAAATTGTCTAAGGAATCATCCTCAGATGTGTGGGATGGGCCCATAGATCCTGAATTTCTTTAAAGAGCATTTTGGATTGATTAGCCACAGATGTACTGGTTTATATTTAGTGCCTGGAGTAAGCCTAACAATATTGATGGGTGGAGAAAAGAGATCAATGGCCCAGGTTGTCCATAACGAAAAGAACTGGCTTCTCAGTCAAGGGTGAGTCAGGGCACCTAGTGTATCTTACTGGGTGGGGGCAGGGGGAGTTTCCATGATGCAAATGTGGAACATTCAAATGGTATGTGCTCAAGAGGCAAGACTTAATAAAATGAATATTTACTGCTTCATCAAAGATATTCTTAAGTGAACTGGAATATTTTTGTGTGGGGTTCAGCTACCAACTTCATATACAGTTAGTTCATGATTTTTTATGTTTTTGTTTTTTTAACATTTATTGACCATTCACCATGTGAATGACATCATACTGGATAGTATTTTTTTAAAAAAATCCAACTCACTGATGTGGGGTCAAGTCTGACTTACAGCGACCCCTCCTTGGATTTTCAAGGCAGTATCTCTATGGAAGTAGACTGCACAATCTTCCTTCCAAACTGGATAGTATACAAACGTTTATAAGCTTATAAGATGAAAGGAGATGTTGGAGGAGGAAAGCAATATGGAAAAAGCAAAAGGAAGGAGTTTATTTAGGGATGAAGGAGGAGGGAAAAGAAGAAAGGGAGACAAAGGCAGAAAAGCCAAAGCAGGAACTGAAAGAACAGGAGAATAGAGTCATCTGTTGCTGAGGGCAGAAGAATTCTGTAAAACACTATAGCTGGACTTGTAAGCCCTTATTATGCTTTAGAAATAACTTGGGAACAACTGCCTCCTTTGCCATGAGACCAGAAGAGCTGGATGGTGTCTGCTACCATTACTGAACAATCTGATCAAAGATTCCATAGAAGAATCCTGATCAAAATGGGGAAAATGTAGGACAGACTTTAAAATTCTCATGGATTCTAGGCTTTCTGGAGCCATAGAGGGTGGATGAATCACTGAAACTATTGTCCTGAGATAATCTTTAAACCTTACACAAAAAAATATCCCCTGAAATCTTTTAAAACTAAACAATAGTTTCTCTTAACTAGTAAAGAATAAGACAACTGGATAGCCACATGCAAAAGAATAAAATTGGAGCATTACCTCACACCATATAAAAGTTAACTAAAAGTGGATCAAAACTTAAATATACAAATGAAAACTATAAACTCTTAGAAGGAAACAGGGGTAAATCTTTACCACCTTGGGCTTGGCAAAGGATTCTTCAGTATCAAAAAAAAAAAAAAAAAGAAAGAAAGAAAGAAAGAAAAGAAGAGGAGAAATTGGACTTTGTTCTTCAAAGGATACCATCAAGAAAGTGGAATACAACCTACAGAATGAGAGGAAATATTTGCAAATTATGTATTTGATAAGGGAATTGTACCTAGACTATATAGGGACAATTACAACTCAATAATAACAGAAAAATTACTCAATTTAAACATGGGCAAAGGATATGAATAGATACTCTTCCAAAGAAGAAAATTTTTCATAATTTTTTTTCTTTTCTTTTATATCTTAGATGTGTATCTGAGAGTGGAAGTTTTATTTTTTAAGGGATTAGCCAGCCCAACCTCTTATCCTTCACTTGACATCACAATGCCCTGCCCAGACACTGTATTGGCTTTGTTGTCAGGACACCTGTATTCATGAATTCAAAAACAAAAAAACCAAACTCACTGTCATTGAGTTGATTCCAATTCATAGTGACCCCCATTGAGTTTCTGAGGCTGTAAATCTTTATGGAACTAGATTGGCTCATCTTCCTTCTACGAAGCAGTTGGTGGGTTTGAACCACTGACTTTCTGGTTAGCAGCCAAATAAATGCCTTACCCACTATATAATGAATTCAGTCTAGTACAATAAAGCCTAACAGTTCTCCTGATTTGCTTCCAACATACAAACAAATGAAAAATACTCCCATAGTTTTAACTGAGCCTTCTCCAAAGGAGTGTTTCTGAGCATCTGACTTTCATCTGATTTCAGCATTTAGTTCTCAACAGTGTGAGTAGTTATTTTTCCTCAATTAATGCCTTCAGTGGACACCTCTCCTATCAGGCATCTCACTTGCTGAGCCCCAGGCCCTGGGCAGGGAGAATTAAAGGTGAGAAGATCACTAAACAGGACAGAACTTTGGGGTTCATAGCTCTTATCTCATTCATTAATTCTGCAAATATTTACTGAGCACCTACTATGTACAGGCTCCAGGTTAGACACTGGAGATACTGGGCAGGACAGACACTGTTCCTGCCCTGTCAGAACTCAAGGCTCTTCCTCTGAGGTAGGCAGGGCAAGCGTTATTAATACCCCTATTAAAACCCCTATTAAGAGAGGAGAAAATGGAGGCAACGGAGGGACACTCAGCTCTTCTCTCCCGAAATCTAAAAATGTGGCACCCTGCACTCAATAGCCCCCACACTTTTCTGTCACTAATGAGGCAAAAAGCTTTCGGAAGGCAACCCTCTCCATGGACTTCTGTCCCCATTTTTATAACTGGGGGAAATGATTTGTGTCCGAGTTTCTGCCTTAGAGTACTAATGTGTTCCTTCACACATCCTTACACTGTAGTTATAATTAATACCGGTAATAAATCTGCTTTAAGAAATAACTTACTGAAATCTTTAAAACCATCTTTTTTTCTCTAGAGGTGGGTAAATGGGGGAGGGGTGGGCAACTAGAAAAATTTTTTTCCATGTAAAGTGGTTGACATCAAGGTATTCACTAGATCTGGATCCATGCTTAGGGAACTCTGAGTTCATCTACCAAATAGTTTGCGCTGGTGGTTGGAATCCACCCAGCAAATCCATGTTAGAAAGGCCTGGAGATCTGCTTTTTAAAGATTACAGCAGAGAAAACACTATGGAGCTCCGTTCTACTCTGCTCCGTTCTACTCTGCACACACGGGATCGCCATGAGTGGAAATCGACTGGTTTGCTTCTGAATCCTTTCCAAAGAAGCGAAGCCAGAGTTGAGCCCTAGCGGGGAGACAGGGCTGCTTCGCGCGGGAGCATCGTCTTACTCCTTCACTCCCTTCAGCTGTCGGCAGCAGCTGGGTGGGTACTTGAGCGCGCTCAAATGCCCGCTGTGTTGTAAACATTCTCTCCAATGCTGCGCATTACTCATAGTTTGAAAATCACTTTGACTTCTGAAACATAATTATGTTAATGTCAGATGAGTCAGCAGGACCACAGCGCGCTGCTCCTATGGCCGCCGCACCTCCTGCCAACCACTAACCGCCACAGCACCTGGAGCTTCAGAAATTCAAAAACCGGAGAAACCCCTTGTGGTGGGAGGGAAGAGAAATTACGTCACAGCTCAAGGAACAGCTTCAAATGGGTGGCCACATTTGCTTTCCCTGCAACAGGAAAGGGAGATAACTAAAACCAAACCAGACCCTTTGCCCTGGACTTGATTTCCACTATAGGACAGCATAGAAGTGGCCCATAGGGTTTCCAAGCTTGTAACTCTACTGGAGCAGACTGCTGTATCTTTCTCCGATTGAGGGTGGGTAGGAGCGCTTTTCAGACGAGTGCTTTAACCATTTCGCCACCAAAGTTCCTACATAAACAGGAGAGTAGAAGTAAAATTGCCAACCCTGAACCAAACTTACTGCCTTGGAGTGGATTCGGATTCATAGCAAGCCTCCTGGGGTTTCCTAGACAGCAAATCTTTAGGGAAGTATATTGCCCAGAAAGTTGATTGCCCAGTCTTCCATCCCAGAATGGCTTGTGGGTTTGAACCGCCAACCTTAGCAGTCAAATGCTTTAGGCACTACACCACCAGAGCTCCTTACGTTAACCTATTTAGGTGAAGAATAAACACGAATTTGGAGAGCTTCAATACAGAATCTGATTTTCCCCTAGGGATGAGTTGCAACCAGTCACTATGCCCAGTGCACCATAGCGATCTATTTCCACAGGTCCTTGCGGAGGTATTTTACATCCCGGGGAAGTGATGATAAGCAGCTGGGGGAGATGCATGGTCCAGCGCTATTACCCTTGGGCATGATAGGAAATGGGAGTCTTCTCTGATTGCAGAGGGATCCAGATCCAGGTTGGGGTCCCGGCGGCCTTCTTTACTTTGGCATTATGCCCACTAGGAGTGCACGACCCCTCAGCTTGCAGACCTTTTCTTGGACTATTTTCAGCATCATTTGTTTCCCTTACTTGGATTGCTGAGACAGGAACAAGAACGGAGCAAGAGAGGAGTGGAGTTTTCCATGCTGGGTTAACCACTCCACTTCCCATCCCCTCAAACTCCTAGCCCTGATCACATAGTTCAGCCTGCCAGTAACGCACCCTCCCCACCTCAGGCCTCCTTTCCCCACCTTCCCCTTCCAACTCAGGGTATCATTTAAATGCATTTACTTAGTGCCTCAGAAAGGCTTTCAGCTACATTATCTGACTGATGTCTCTTTATCATTCATATTTTATAAATGGGAAAACTGAGGTTCAGAGAAGGGATGTCCTTGTCCAAGGTTACACAGTGATGGCGGACCCAAACACTCAAACCCTGGCCCTTTCTGCTCTGCCAACAACAGAACCTAGAATCCACACATAGGGGACTGGGGAGTGCCAGTTGGGCTTGGAAGGACCCCAAGTGTGCACTTTTACAGGTGTGTGTTTTTACAGATGAGATAAGTAAACCAAATGAAAACAGAGGCTGAGACTTGACCAAGGTCACATGGCTTGTCAGTGGCAAAACCAGCTACTAAACAAGGTTTCCTGACTCCTGGTCCAGGTCTTTCTGTGTATAACCTTGTCACTTCCCTCACTTCAGACTAATTCCAGTTGAGACACAAGAGTAGTCAGCTCTCTCAGATCCAGCATACACCCATTAACCCATACGTCTGAGTCTGCTGACACAAAGCATTCTATTCCTAGAGCACAGGGTCCAGAAGTCTGGATGCCAAACAGAACACACAGATAGGAAGGGGTTAACCAAATCCAGTGGTGTCCCATTGTGATGCGATTAATCCACACTCCAAGTGGACTACAGCACTGATCAGTGGTATCCTCAAACAATGGCCTCATCCAGAATGGGGCTGAGGTGGCATGAAAGCCTCCATGGGATGCTGATCTGGCCCCCTGGTTGGAATGTAATCCATGGAGAGGTGAGAAGCCTACTCCAACCTACAGATTTTATAGCATTCTAACTCTAGCCCTTTTCGATCTTGACCCCTCAGACCACTTGTTGGGTGCCATGTAGTTGGTGCACTGACCTTCTTTCTTCCCTCCACTTTTCAAGTAAACACCAACCCAGTCCAGCCATGATATGTATTCCCCCAGCTGGAGACCTCCTGACCAAACACTTTTGTCACTTAACATTTTCCCTACTTGGTATCTAATCAAGGAAAAGGTAAGACTCACATTTTGGAGTGAGGTGCCGGAAATCCTTAGGAAACTGTGGAACATCCTATTTAGAGGAAGGTATCTCCTCTTGTCAAGTCTTTGTGTTAGGTTCTGTCCAATTTATCCTTGAGGTACGGTTGGTCAACTAAAGCCGACCTCACTCCTGCCCCTCCAAACAACCAACAGCTGCTCCTATATTGAGTGGCAATATGATGTCATATCATAGGTGACTAACCCATTGAGGCTTCCCTGCGAGCCATCATCTAAATATGACAGCGTTCCATCATCCTGACCTTTTCAGGGGAGAAAGCTAAGTGAGGGGCTTGACACTGACTCCTGGGGCTCAAATCCATGCTTGACCTTCTCAGGCCAACACCTCTGACAGGGTGTCTGAGGACAGGACGTTCACTCCCACTCACAAACAAACCCCTTTCCTAGTAGAAGAAACACTGGAGAGGAACTGGTTGGGGAGAAGGGTTGTATATGGGTACCAGGTCCTCCATGCCAGGTATTAGGCTAGATACTTTACAGATACTAGATTTTTTTTTTTCTTTTGATTCTCAAAATACTCTGAGGAAGGCACTCCAATCTCCATGGAGATCAGAGGGGTTAGGTAACTTTCCCAAGGTTTCAGATGTGTCTGGTGTTGGGGCTCAGACTGCAGCCCAATCTGTGTGACTCCATAGTGGACTGAACTCCCCAGAAAGGTGATATCACTTCACTTGAGTTTTTAAACTTCATTCTAGTGTGATTCATACTGAAAATAGAGATGGCTGCAGGCCCTGGTCTTCCTCTTCCGGACTCCATGGCCACCTTCTTACGCTTGCCACACCCATGACACCTGGCAGGGTGTGTCTTCCTCTGGGACAATCTCCAGAGCCAATCTGAGGAGATCTCTCTCTCTCTCTCTCTCTCACATACGCACACACACTCACACACACATACACACACAGCATCCATTGTAAAACCAGGACATTCCTTTCACCCCCCACACCAATTATGCCCTTATGTTTGCCTTCCAGGGCCTAATGCAACTATTCTTAATCTATGTGGCTTCTACCAAGTCAACAAACAAGTTTCACTTTCTTAAAAAATTCCTTCCACCATCCATCCAACAAGTACTTATTGAACATCCATCATATGTTGGTTCAGATAGTCTTTGAAGGACACTAATTGTGTTTATGAAAGGCAGTGTGTCAAGTTACAGCCATTATAGCACTTTTTGTTTTGTTTTGTTTAGGTTGGGGCAGGGGAAGAGGGAGATAAAGACAAAGATGGAAAATGACTGACTGGAAATAAACTTGTGAGGCTGTCTGAATAAATAATAACAATGGTGATAATTATTATATCATTAACTCTTAAACCATTAATCAGGTAATTGTAACAAGCCCTTATATAGCACTCTCTGTTGCCAGGACCTGTCTAGGTGCTTTTGCATAAACAGTGTATCTGCTTGTTGTCTGAAAAGGCTCTTCAGGCCAAAAATTTAAGTAGATTAAAGATAATTTCAAATAAATTCCTGGAGGGCAGATCTGCAACAAGTTATTAAAGTGGAATCAGGGATAATCAGGGTGCATTCCTAGCCCCTAAGAACAGTGTTGTGAAGGGCAATGCTATCATCCAGCCATAATCAGTTCGGTGGCTCCATTGGAGGAAGGCACTCAAGCTGGACAGGGCTTGTGGCCACCCTAGCAGGTGTTTGCTAAGGTGTTATTATGGAATTGGATTCAACCAGGGACCCTGCACTTCTCACTATCCAGAGCCCTGGCCAAATGGCTTTTACCCTACTCTTCCAGTGTTGTCAGGCAAGCAGGCTATGTGCGACATCTTGTCGCTCCACAAAAGCAAAGCTTTGTTTGTGTCATCCAGTGAGTCACCAGCACTGGTTGGAAACAGCCCCAGAATTCCTGCCTCTTTGCCTGCTGAGGCTGTTTGCTGGAGATCACAATCCTTCCACATTAGTGGCCAGTTACATTTATGGCTCTTAATGACATTTAATGGGATTTCTGGGATAGGAAAATGATGGGGAGCAAAGGCTGGGACATCAAAGTCAAAACCTGAAATGACATACAAGAACTTTATTACAGAAGGGTTGAAAATGGCAATGCAACTCACTGTGTCATTCCACTGGGAAACCATCCCTAGGTCTAAGGAGGAATAACTCCCTCACCTGTCCTG
>NW_006921600.1:10883113-10888707 GCF_000298275.1 Orycteropus afer afer
AATGCCAGTACACAGGTACCATCATTTTGCTGAAATTTTGAGAAGCTATTGTTTTCTAATTTGTTTTTGGCATGGGCATACCGTTCCATTCTGTTGCTTTGTAGCTGAAAGGAGACAGTGGCAGAAAAGTCACAGAGTGTACCTCCTGTGCTTGGCTAGATTTGGCCACTGGGGTGCCAGGTGAGGACTCTTCAAATAGAATGGCCTCTCTAGTTTCAAGAAAGAAAATGCAGGTCAAGGGTAGGCCTGGTAGGGCCTGGACTAGGGTGAGGTGAGTGAGGTGCCTAAAATGCATACTTCAAGGACTGTCAGGGTGGTGCAAGTGCAGGGCGGCATCTGAGAGCCAGTGCCTCTTTGCTCAACTCACCATTGCTCAACCCTGTGCCCTGGTCCCGCCTTCACTGGAGCTCTTTTGGCTTGAGTTGGGGTAGTAGATAGGGAGTGGGTACTTGCTCAGAAGCACTGGAATTGCCTTAAAAAGGAAAAAGCTGGTCCTAAAATCTAAGTAAGGAGTTCTGGTAGCACAGTGGGTAAGGCATTTGTCTGTTAACTAGAAGGCTGGTAGTTCAAACCCCCAGCTGCTCTGCAGCACAAAGATGAAGCAATCTACTTCTGTAAAGATTTACAGCCTTAGAAACCCAGTGGGGTTTCCTATGAGTCAAATTGAAAGATCCTAAGATCTGCAAACAATTTGCACTCAATCTACCTAAAGGTGGATGGTTTGAACCCATTCAAGCACAGGAGCATGGAAATCTGCCTCTGTAAAGACTACCAAGAAAACCCTATGGAGCAGTTTTACTTTGTAACACATGGTGTTTCCATGAGTCACAATCAGTGGCACTAGGTTTGGTTTTGTTCAGAAGACTCAACATATTCAGTTTTCAACAACTCACTTTTACCATCAAAAACATAGATTTTGGAGTCAAACTGACCTGGGAGTGATGTCCAGCTTGTAACCCACAGAAAATTTTGTTAAACCTTGCTTTCTTTCATCACTAAAATGAGGATAATAACATCTACGTCAAGGAGGAGACATAAGGATTAAAGGGGGAAAATAATGAAAATAGCTGACACATAGTAAACTTCATCAAATTGTTCACTTGAGACTGTGACAATGCTGAAACATCAAGTGTTGGACAATGTTACCCCCTTCTGGAAGCTGCCACAGGCAACATCAGCAAAGGAAGGGGATTTGGAGACCAGTTCGTGTATTTCACTCAATAAATGTGAAGTAACTTGTTACATGCCATACAATTAATGAGAGTTTGGACACAAGTCAAAAACAGTGATGAAGGGGCCAAAGTGGCCCAAGTTGATGGGTTACATAAACATTCAAACCACAGCCTGATTTTGTAAGTGAAAGGATAAAGGAGTCAAGGGCCATGGAAAACTCTTCTTGACTTTTGGGTCAGAATCAGAGGCAATTGAGACATCCTGCTGGTTAATCAAGATAGACTTCCAGGAGGAGGTTCTGGGACATCAGGAGGCATGCCCATGAGGCTCAGTTGTTCTCCTCTTTGTATCACTATGTCAGTAAACAACATTTCTCAGTGCAAAGGGGTATAAGGTAGGCTCTCATTTTACGTGTCTTCTCCCCAGGTCTTTTATGATCCAAGGCCTGGTCTCTTTAAGGAATCGAAACTAAGTGAACATTCTATCAGAAGACTTGCAGCCTCCCTGCGGCGCGCATACGTCACCCTTCCGGGAAGCGGCTGACGTCAGCGCGTTCTTGGCGGGTGGGGGCGTGACCGATGACTCACCGGGACCGCACCTCCCGCCCCCGCCCGGTCGCGCGCACGTGAGCGAGGGTCGCGTTAGTTTCTAATTTTAGCTGTGGAGGCTTCCCTGGGGTCTGTTGAGGTAAAGGCTCGCGGAGGGGCGAGGAGGGCTGGGGTCGCGGTTCTCCTAGGCCATTCCTTCTACGCCGTGGTTCCTCCTCGAGAACAGAGGTCTGGCCGGAGGCAGGAGCCCAGTGGTCTAGTCAACCCGGGAACCGAGCCTTTAGGCCGGCCCTGGCACGGCGTCTGCACTCAATGAGTCACGATACTCTCCTGGATGGCGACTCTGGGCTTCCAGAGAGGGGCTGGGTTCTGGAAAGTTCTCTGATGGTGGAGGCGCTGTGTGGGGTGAAATCAGAAGAGAATGGCCTGGGCGAGGGCTCCGGACAGCGAAGTGGAGGGAGCCCAGTCCGTCTGGGCGTTCAGAGACACTGAAATAGAAATGGTAAATGACCCAGCCATTGGAAAATATTCCCATACTGCATTGATATTCTTGGTTTATCATATTAACTCTTTTGTGAGAATACTGATAGTCGGAGACCGGGTGGGAGGTTGATGGATAGGCACGTCTAGGCCTGGCTAGCGTCTCAGACTGCTGCAGGACGTCTCCGGAGAGCGTCTGCCTGGGTCCTAATTCAGGGAGGAAATGGTCCGGGTGTGTGAAGGGTGGCGGCTGTTCCCAGGTCAGGGTGGCTGAGCACAGGGCATGAAGGGCATAGATGAGGAGTCAAAGCCGACTGATGCCTCAAAACCCGAGTGCTCCTTCCTGAGTCTTGAGCGAACCAGGGTGACCTTCCAGGAACCTGATAAAAGCTGCTTTGTAAAGAAAGCAGTGCTAAACACCTTGTGAAACTGACACTCTCTTGTTCTTTGTGTGTGTTGGGGGGTGGAGGTGGGAGTTATGGGAAGAAGCGCCGTCAGCGAAAAGTGAGCTGCAGTTTTGACTTTGCAGAGTGCTCTGACATGTCATAGTGACCTGTATTCTGTTGGTTGGTGTCCTTGGGTTTCACAGGGTTTGTCTCCGTAGACTGTCTAAAACGTGTCCATAAAGCCTCTGACCTCGTTGGTAAGAATACCAGACTCACTGCCAACCAGTACAATCCCACTCATAGCGATCCCCGTTGGGAGTCCTAGGTTGTAAATCTTTATGGAAGTAGAACCCGCCATCTTCCTTCCGGGGAGCAGCTGGTGGGTTTGAACCACTGACCTGATTAGTAGTCAAATGCCTTATCCACGAGGCCACCAGAGCGCCTTCCTTAGATGGACCGGTGTAGGAAATTTCGAGAGTATTAAATATGACTAGCCGAGAATGTCAAATGATTGCATGGGAACATTTTGTAATTGTTGGGCCATTAAAAATTTCTATTTCAAGTTTTTCAAGACTATCAGCTTTAATTTTTTTTTTTTTTCAGTATATCCCCCCTCTCTCTTTTAATAAAAAATGGTGGACAGTTAATTATGAAATAAAGATAACTTTGGGGATTATGACGTGAATAAATGATTTAAAATCCAGAAATCCAAATATGTAGTTTTCTGTTTTGCCAAAATACCACATTGGTTTCTCAGATATGAATGTGGAGCCTTTAAGCTTTTAAGGGCTGTATTCCCCATTCAGTATGCGTCTTAAAACGATTTGTAAAGGACTGACATTTTACAATCCAAGCTCTATTTAAACTGGTATTTGTAACAATTCAACACATCCAGAAGAAGTATGCTGGGTTCTCATAGAGCGACGGAAGTCTCTTTGTCCTGATCCTCTACATTTCCTACCCACATTTCTCCTCAATGTGAGGCTTATTTTGAGAGGGTCTTAAATGAGCAGGTGTGAATCATTCTCAATCAGAGGGTCACATCTTTCTCCCGCTGAACACTGGTGGGTTTGAACCACGGACCTTTCGGTTAGCAGAGGAGCACTTAACCACAGCGCCACCAGGGCTTCTGTAGAATCATGTTGTGTGCCATGGAGTCGGCCCCAACTCACAGCGACCCCTCCTTGGGTTTCCGAGGCAGTGTCATTACGGAAGTGGATTGCCCAACCTTCCTTCCGAGGAGTGGCTGGTGGGTTTGAACCGCCAGCCTTCTTGTTAGCAGTCAAGTGCCTTAGGCACTATGCTACCAGAGACTGACACATTTTGGGAAGGGAGAGAATTCAAAATTGTGAATTGTGCTGCTGACCTATATTGCTGCTGTAGGAAACTTCCTTCTTTTCCAAGCCCTTTCTTCTCCCTCCTCACCCCCACTCCACGAGGAAGTAAAGAAGAAAAATAAAACCAAACTCTAAAGTATTTTGAGATCTAAGTAGAGTGGTTTATACTTAAATTCAGTAGGGTGGAACTTTTTTTGGTTTGGATGTCCAGGCCATAGCACTGTAATCTACATATTGGCATTAGGTTCTAGTCACTTTTGTAAAAGACAGGAATTTCAGAATGTTTAGGTGAATGGTTAAGACCAAAAACCAAACCAAACCCACTGTCATGGAGTCCATTCCAATTCATAGCGACCCCCATTGGGTTTCCAAAGTGGTAAGTTTTTTTGGAAGTAGATTGTCCCATCTTCCTTCCGCTGAGCGGCTGTGGGTTTGAACTGCCAACCTTCAGGTTAGCAGTCAAATGCCTCAGGCACTACCCCACCAGAGCTTCTTTGGATAGTTAACAGTGGTTGCAAAATGAAGTGTTTACATTTGCTAGAGAGGTGGTCTCTGCAGAATGATACCTCACGGCTTACACTGTGAGAACATTTAAGCATATACAGTGAAGAGGTTGTTATTTATTCTTCCTTAGGGAGGAGGGGATTTAACAGTAAAGCTTTGCTAGCAGGCAACTGGAATTGATGCCACACTCAATTTTATGACAGTCGAATGGCAGGAAAGTAAGTTATCAGAGATGTAGTTTTGAAGATAAACACATGTTGCAGTGATTAAGGAGCCCTGGTGGTGAAATGGTTAAATGCTCGCCTGCTAACCAAAAGGTGGGTGGTTGGAACCCACCAACTGCTTCTGGCAGAAAGATAAGGGGGTCTGCTTTACAAAAATTACAGCCTTGGAAACCCTATGGGGCAGTTCTGTCTATCCAATGGCATTGCTGTGAGTCATAATCAACTCGACTGGAGTGAATATATGTTCAATTAAATCAAGAAAATGATGTACATTTGAAAGATTTTAAAACAAGATTTGACTTAGAATTTTAGAAAGTATTTCAGCTGAGTTTTTCCATATAGTCACATGTTGTGCTGTTATGTGCCGTCGAGTCGGCTCTGACTCATGGGGACCCCTCCTTCTTGGGTTTCTGAGGTGGTATCACTATGGAAGTAGATTGTCCGGCCTTTCTTCCCAGGAGTAGCTGGTGGGTTTGAACCGCCAGACTTCTGGTTAGCAATCAAGTGCATTAGGCACTAGCAGTCAAGTGCTTTAGGCACTATGCTACCATCACACGAGGGTGATGAACCATGTTGGAACGTAGCTTTAGGAGAGGAGATTAGAAGAAAGTCATTTTGCTGTTGGCACAGGTAAGCTTGTTAATTCCTGTTTACTGTCATGCCATCCTCATCACTATGAATAGATCTTTAATCCCTGTTTCACTTGGATTTTCTCAAAATAGAAAACTGAAAAGCCCAGTACCATCAAGATGATTCCAACTAATAGCGACCCTATAAAACAGAGTAGGGAGCTCTGGTAGCATAGTGGCTAAGACACTTGCCTGCTAACCAGACGGCTGGCGGTTCAAACCCACCAGCCGCTCCTCGGAAGGAAGGTTGGGCAATCCTACTTCCGTAGTGATACTGCCTCGGAAACCCAAGGAGGGGTCGCTATGAGCCGGG
>NW_006921600.1:10888877-10902500 GCF_000298275.1 Orycteropus afer afer
TTTTTTTTTTTTGGTTAACAGCCCAGTGCTTTAATCGCTGTGCCACCAGAGCGCCTTTTAGAAGAAAGCCTAAATTTGACTCGTGGCAACCCCATGTGTGGCCATAGTTTTCAATGGTTGATTTTTCAGAAGTAGATCACAGGTCTTTCTTCTAAGGTACCTCTGGGTGGACTTCAACTTCCAACCTTTCTATTATCAGCAGAGCCCTTGACCATGAGCACTTCCCAGGAACTCTTCTCAAAATAAAATCTTCCATAATAGTGATAATAATGACTTCCATTTATTGAGTACTTTGTGCCATGCCCTGTACTCAACACTTTATATAATTATTTGACTTAGCCCTTGCTACAGTTCTATGCTGTGTAGACTGTTAATGATTTCTATTTTACAGGCTCAGGTTGAGGGACTTACTTAAAGTCTCACCGCTATTAAGAAGCAGAGCCGTATTTTGAACCCAGGTTTATCTCATTTCCAAAATACATGCTCTTAAAATTATGATATGTAGGCATAGTGTCTAAGGCATTTGACTGCTGACCAGAAGGCTGGTGGTGCAAACCCACCAGCCACTCCTGGGAAGGAAGATTGGGCAAACTACTTCATAGTGAAACTGCCTCGGAACCCATGGAGGAGTCACTATGAGTTAGGTTCAACTCAATGGCAGTGATTTTTTTTTTTTTTTTTCATCTCCCTCCTACTCTGGGATAACCAAAGTAGCTTTCACCCTTGTTCTTTTTTCATTTCATTTGCAGCATCTATCAAAGTATACCCTGATGATGCATGAAGGGCACAGGTAATTAGTGCAGGTGTTCAAATACCAGTTACCAACTCAAGATTTCCTTCTCCAACAGCACATGCAACACAGCCAAGCCTTTCCTTAGAATAACTTCCCAGATTTCTAATTATACTCCATGCTTCTAATTTTCTACTCACATATCCTTTTGAACTGATTTCCTCCACCCAAGGCATCCTCAGGGCTTGTTATAGACCTTGTTAAAATGTACATTCTGATTCAGTATATCTGGAGTGGAAATGCAAATTCTTAGGATATTGAACAGAATGAACTGGTTTGAAGCCCTGGGCATTCTTACCTGACTCGTTCCAGTCTTCTGTGAAGGGCACCAAGTCCTGGTGGTGTACACCCCACGAGCCTGTGCGATTCCTCATCTCATCTGCCTCCCTAGGGCCAAGGTTTCAACTTATTCCTCTGTCATTATAACTGCCACTTTAGAACTCAACCCTCAGACAGAAGCAACTGTCACTGCAGAGACTTCTCTGTGTTCAGCTCAGATTTGCGAACCCATATCCCAGTGATCATTTACTTCTATGATCTGTGGATTTTTGGTGAATATCATGTATTAAATCATTATAATTTTGGAAAGAATGAAAATACTTGGACTAATTTTTGCCTAGTTGGCACCATTCTATTACATCCTAGGACACATTATATAGTTGTCACAGATGTCATAATACCAGTTTCTCCTCAGCATTTTTTTTTTTCCATGAAGAACCTCAGAACATATGTTCTTAGCAAATTAGTTGGCCCTTAGGATCTAGAACAAAGTAATGTTTAGAATGCTTTTTCCCCTTTCATATTTTTGTGCCAATTTTCATTATATATTAATAAAGGCAGTAGGGAACGTTTTGAAAAACTCATTCATGGGCAAAATTAGATTTTATCGATATTTGAAATATATCGAGCCTCACTAGTTTTTAAAAGTAAAAAAAATTTTTTTTGAATCATCACCATAATAGATTTATTAAATTGAGATCAAGTGCCAGCAATTGATTCCTTTGGATTACAAAAACTGCAATTTCATATATTCAACTAGTGCTTTGGCCACTCTTGAAAGATGACACTTTTTTTTTTTAAATTGTGATTGGGTGAAAGTTTATAGAGCCAATTCATCTTCCATATAACAGTTCATACACATTTTATTTCATGATATTGATTGTAGCCACCATAATGTAAGAGCTCTCTTCTCACTTCCTCCCTGTGGTTACCTTTATGACTGTCTTTCTTTGCTATGCATTCCTGTGCTCTGAGCTGTCTCCCTGTGCAAATCCTGACCTTCTGATCTCCCATAGTTGATAGTTCAAAGGAGTGTACCTGCCTGATGTAAATGTTCACCTTATACGCCTGTCAATTGTCTGCAGTATGTATTACATCTCAATATAGAGAAAACAAAAATCCTCACAACTGGACCTATAAGCAACATCATGATAAATGGAGAAAAGATTGAAGTTGTCAAAGACTTCACATTGCTTAATTCTATAATCTATGCCAACAGAAGCAGCAGTCAGGCCATTAGATGACATATAGCACTGGGCAAGTTGGCTGCAAGGGACCTCTTTCAAGTGCTGAGGAGCAAGATTGTCTCTCCTAGAGGTGCCTGACACAAGCCATGATATTTTTAGTCGCCTCGTATGCATGTGAGAGCTGGACAATGAATAAGGAAGGCCAAAGAAGATGCTTTTGAGCTATGTTGGCGAAGAATGCTGACAGTACCATGGACTGCTAAAAGAACTAATAGGTCTGTCCTGGAGGAAGTGCAGCCGGAATGCTCCTTGGAAGCAAGAATGGCCAGACTTCCTCTCACCTACTTTGGTCATGCTGTCAGAAGGGACCATTCACTGGAGAAGGTTGTCATGCTTGGTAAGGTGGAGGGTCGATGAAAGAGGGGAAGGCCCTCAACAAGATGGATTGACAGAGTGGCTGCGATGATGGGCTCAAGTATAGCAAGGACCATGGAGCTGGCACGGAACCAGGCTGTGTTTCATTCTGCTGTGCGTGGGGTCACTATGTGTCGGACATGACTCTACAGCACCTGACAACAACAACAACATTATTTGGCTGGAAGCCACAGGAGTGAGGTCTCTGAAGGGTGACTAGGGCCGTAGTTTTGGAGGTTTCACCAGTCTCTCTCAGACCAGTAAGCTTAGTCTTTTTTTTATGATTTTGAATTTTGTTCCACATTTATCTCCCATTCTATCCAAGATCTCCAACACTGATCCATTTCTAGTGGTTGTCAGTGGTAGCTAGGTACTATCTAGTTTTTCTGGTCTCAGGATTCTGTAGGCTGATGTTTGCATGGTCCACTAGTCTCTTGTACTAATTGTTTCCATGCATCTTTTGTTTTCTTCATTCTTCCTGGCTCAGGATAAGGAGACACCACTTGTTGCATCTTAGATGGCCACTTGCAAATTTTTTAAGACCCCACTTCTTACCACAGGAGGAGGTAGATCAATGTTTTTGTGTAGTATGTTATGCCAATTGAACTTGATGTCCCCTGCAACCATGGTCCCAGCCCACGGGCCCAGCAGCTCATTCCCTCAGGGTGGTTGGCTGTGTCTAAAAAGTTATCATAACTTGACCCTCTGTTAGCTCTGTTTTATATGTGGATATTCTTATAATACAGCCAAATACATATATGTAGAAATATTGTCTGCCAACCTTATATATGGTCATGACTATGTTCCCTTTTGCCTAGGTATGTACCTGATCATTCAACCTGTCTACCTATGTATCCACCTATAGATTAATGTTTGTTATTACTGATAATACAGTAAATGTATGTAAAAGTGTTTATCTTTGTTGTCTGCCCCTCTTGTGTACCTCTCTGTGTCTTCCTTTTCCTTACTGTTATTGTGTTGGTCACTCACTTTTGGTATATTGCCTTTCCTTTCACTCAAATCAGTGCTTGTCTCTTACCTGTCTAGCAGTGTTCCCTCCCTCCTCTCCCATCCCTGGTAAACCAATGAAGAAAGTTTCCTTTCATATGTAAACCTTTCCTTGACTTTTTACAATAGTGCACTAAGAGAGTGTTTGTCCTTCTGTGATTGACTTATTTCGCTCAGCATAATGTCCTCCAAGTTCATCCACATTATGAGGTGTTTCACAGATTCTGCATTATTCTTTAGTGTTGCATAGTATTTCATTGTCTGTACATACCGTAGTTTGGTTATCTATTCTTCCATTGATGGGAACTTAGGATGTTTCCATCTCTTTGCAATTGGGAGTAGTACTGCATTGAACTTGGGTGTGCATAAATCTGTTTGTGTCCTGGCTTTCCTTCTTCAGTATATATATCTAGTAATGGGATTGCTGAATCAAATGGTATTTATATTTCCATCTTCTTAAGGAATCGTCATACTGATTTCCACAGTGATTGTGTCATGTTATAGTCCCACCAGCAGTGTATAAGAGTCCCAATCTCTTCACATCCTCACCAGCATTTGTTACTTTCCATCTTGTTGAACTTTGCTATTGGTGCTGGGGTGAGATGGTATCTCATTGTTGGTTTGATTTGCATCTCTCTAATGGCTGATGATTGTGAGCATTTCTTCATGTGTTTGTTGGCCACCCTAATATCTTCTTCAGTGAAGTATCTGTCCATGTCTTCTGCCCATTTTTAAATTGCACTGTTTGTCTTTTTGACATTGAGGTGTTGGAGTTTTCTGTAAATTTTAGAGATAATTCCTTTGTCAGATATGTCATTGCTGAATGCTTTCCCCAATCTAAATGATCTCTTTTTACCCTTTTGGAGAAGTTTTTTGATGCACTTAATAATTTAATTTTGAGATTGTCCCAGTCATCTAGTTTATCTTCTGCTGTTGATGGATTTTCACTTATGTTTGGTAGTCTATTAATGACATATATTAGGGCTTCTAAGTTTGCCCCTATTTTTTCTCTGATGAACATTATAGTTTTAGGTTTTACATTTAATTCTTTGATCCATCTGGAGTTAGTTTTTGTGTATGGTGTGAGGTATGGATCTTGCTTCATTTTTCTGTAAATGATATCCAGTTTTGCCAGCACCATTTTTTAAAGAGACCATTCCTTCCCCATTTAATGGATTTCAGCCCTTTATCAAAGATCAGCTGCTCATAGGTGGATAGATCTACTTCTGAGTTCTCAGTTCTGCTCCACTGGTCTCTGTGTCTGTTGTTATACCAATACCACATTGCTTTGACTACTGTAGGTTTGAGATCAGGGAGTGTGAGACCTACTTTGTTCTTCTTCTTCAGTAGTGTTTTGCTTATCGAGGGCTCTTTGCTTTCCATATAAAATTAGTGATTGTTTTTCTCATGTCTTTAAAGAATGCTGATGGAATTTGGATTGGGATTGCATTGTGTGTATAGAATTCTTTGGGTAGTATTGATATTTTCACAGTGTTCAGTCTTCCTATCCATGTAGATCCCTTAGAGTTTTCTGAAGTAGTGTTTTGTAGTTTTCTTTGTATAGGTCTTTTGTGTTCCTGGTAAGATTTATTCTCAAGTATTTTATCTTTTTGGAAGCTATTGTAAATGGTATTTATTTCTTTATTTTCTTTTCAGAGATCTCTTTTCTTGTGTAGAGGAATCCAGCTAATTTTTGTGTGTTGATTTTGTATCCTGCCATATGCTAAATCCACAGGAGTAGGTTCAATTCCCGCTCTGAAGGACAGCTAGGGGCTATAGTCTCAATGGTTCCATCAGGCTCTATCAGACCAGCAAACCTGGTCCCCCCCTTTTTTTTTAAATGATTTTGAGTTTTATTCCACATTGTTCTCCCATTCTATCTAGAAACTCTTACATAGATCCCCCTCCAAGTTGTTGACAGTGGTAGCCAGGTACTATCTAGTTCTTCTTGTCTCATAGTCATAATAGGCTGAGGATTGCATGGTGTACCAGTCTCTTGGACTAATTGTTTCCATGCACTTTGGTTTTCTTGAAGGTGTTTTTATTAAATAAAATTTTTGTTAAATAAGCTTTAGTCACAAATAAAAAGATATCTCATTCCTCTTCCATATTAGGAAAAAAAATTAGGCCTATAATTTTGATTAGCAAATGCCATTATTACTGCTTTTATAAAGGCTGATTGTAAGAACACTATTGTAGAACACTCAAAATTACATTACCTCTCCAAATTTACATGGATTTGGTTGACTTTGGTATGGCTGCCAGAATAAAAACAGCTTAGTAAAGTACGGATGCATAAAAATCTAAGTTGAGAAGTTTCATGTTTAATTTGGTATTATGGCAGGCAAATTTCTTTGGTCCTTAAAAGAATTGTGAGGCTGAGTCCTATGTAACTGTTTTCTTGAGTGTATTTGTTTCTTTCGAAACAGTAAAGAGACATCATTTAATTACCTGGATCTGGTGGCACAACAGTTAAGCTCTTGGCTGTTAGCTGAAAAGTTAGCATTTCAAACCCACCCAGCAGGTAGAGAGGGATCAGTTCCCAAGAAGATTACAGCCTAGAAAACCCTGTGGGGCAGTTGTGCTATGTCACATGGGGTCACTATGACTCAAAACTGATTCTGTGGCACCAACAACAGCAATCTTTGTTCTTGGTAGCCTTTACTTTTGTCGTACTGTTGAAAATAATCATATTTTTTTCCTTTGCCTTTTTTAGAAGCAGAGCTACAATCATGTTTCAGGATGTAAGCAAATCTATTAAGTATTGAAGCCTGCTGGTAATTCATTGTTCGTAACTATTAAGTGTGGCATTTTTAGCATATAATGTAAACATCATTTATGGTGTTATTTGAGAAGTTTAAATCATTGAAATTATTAACTTATTGAATTATTAACTTTAGATTGTTTTCTGTTTGAGGTAAATATAGCATTGCCTTAGCAACATGGTAATTATAATAAAGATTTGGCAATCTAAGTCCTGATTTAAAAAAATATAAAATATTTTTCTTATATCCTATTTTAAAGTACTGATATTGATATATTGGGTTATATAATATTTTATTTGATTATTAACTTTATAAATGAGTATAAACAATGACCAGACCTCTTTTACTTGTGAAAATTAAAAAAAAAAAAAATGTGCACCTTAGTCATAAAGTTTATTTTATTTTATCTTTAGCTTGGTATTTAAGACCATAGGGTTTTTTTTTAAAGTTAAGTTTAAATGAGGTACAATTTATATGCAGTAGAATTTATACTTTTTTGTAAAGAGTAATGATCTGTGGAGTATGACAAATATGATGATGTAATTACTACCACAGTCAAGACATAGAACATTTCCATCACCCCAGAAAGTTCTCTTGCACCCCTTTTCAATCAGTCCCTTTCTTGAAAATAAAATTAATAAAAGAAGACTTTTTGAGAGCATGCCTGGTATTTTGGTCTTGGGCCATTGTAGTTGTAAGATGGATCATGATTTGATTAGTGGGAGAGAAAATGTAATTGAACTCAACTAAGATTTTTAAATGTATGTTCCAATCCCAAATCCCAAAATGATTGGGTAGAAGTGTTAAAAAAGAAAAAACCAACAAACCTTTCCTCCTATATCTCATCCTCACAAATAGCTTGCATGACTAAGTCCTATCCATTCTTAAAAGACATTTTCTCTTGCTAGTCTGTATAGCAATAACCACCCTGGACACTACACTCTCTTACTTTTGCTCTTTTAAAATGAGTATTAAAAATGCAATGTTATATCTGTCCTCCTGAAATAAACTTCAGGCAAGAACAATGTCATCTTCATCTGTTTATTACCATTTTTTCCATACAAAAGAAGCTTAAATATTTGTCAAATGAATGAATTGTTCTTTGAAATGATTTCAGGCAAAGCAAAAAGAGATCTGGGAATGACTTGGATTTTTTTCTTGTAAACACTGAGAGTATTGTTAATACTATGTTAAAATGTAAAACTAGGTTTTTAACCTAGGTTTTAGAGTTGTGTCTGTATTTGAATGCAGGCAATCTCTGGGTTATGAACACCTGACTTTACCTGTAATTACGAGCCAACCCCCATAAAGCCTATTATGTTAAAAATTCAAGGTTCATACAGTGGTTCATAATAACAAAAGGACACTACATTGTGATGCAAATCAAAACATTATTGTTATTACTGTTATGTTAAGCATATTTTAGTGTATCTGGAAGTGTTTCTATGCATGGAAAGGTGTACTTTATACTATATAGTAAGACAAACATTTGGCAAACTGAGTTAGATATACGAACTATACATAACTCTTCTTAAGTACAAAGTCACTTTAAAGACAGATTTGGGATTGGAACTCATTCATTATCCAGGGACTGACTGTATTGGCTTTTTTTATTTAGCTGTGAAATTTTAGGCAAGCCAGTTATCTGAGCATCAGTTTTATAAGTATAAAAAAAAGAGCCTGCTCCACTAGAATTCCTGTGAGGTGGTGTTTGAGATTTAAGCACAGGCACATTGTCTTGCTTATAGTAATGCAAAGAGGGCTTGGTGCCAGCTTTATCTTCCAACATCCTTTAACTTTATGAGGGGGAGAGAGACTCATGATCAACAGCCCAAGGCTGATTCCTGTGAGACAGAAGTCCAACATGCCCCTGCCGTCCAACCTTTTTACCAACGTTGACACCAACTGTCCCAATGGCACTCTACTTTGCTGGGTTTGATAATTCATTTTGATAGCTATACAGAACTCAGTCAATACTCACAATTATGGGGTTTATTAAAGAAGTAACAGGTTACAATTCAGGATCAGAAACAACTCAGGATTTAGTTCTTCAATCAGGACAGGTTCTTTACAGCCATGCCACAGGCACTCTTCTGTCTAGCCTTGGCCTCTTGGCCCTGTGGCAGCTTAGCCTATGCACTACTTGGGCAAATGTTACAAAGCTTTTTTAGGTCTGCTGATACATGCACAGAGAAGCACCCCAGGCTCCCGATTCCACCAGCTAGCCTCTTGCCTGAAGGCAGTCAACTTTCTGGGTCCATGGTCTACCCACTCTTTCTTATGCCGGTTTCTTGGTTCTGTTTATTCTGCTGCTTTTATTGCTGCCATCTCTCTGCCAAGGAAGTCCAATGTAAGGATCTCAGGTTTAAGGATGCACTCCACTCCTAGTTCTTGTTTTCTTATCCTATCTTGATGCTAGTGACACTCCCATTTCTGCCTCTGGGATGGCTTATTTTAAGCCTATTGGGATGGCAAAACTGACTGCAAAAAGGGCAAGGAGGCCACATGTTCTGACCTCATCTAACCCTACAAGAGGAAGACAGGATTACCAGCAGTAACCCAAGGCCTATTCCTGCCAGGCCAGACATGCTGCCTCCCTCCAGCCCTTTCACCAACCGTTCCTCCCAAAGCACCCACCACCTCTCTCCTGGGTTCGATAATTCGCTGCAGTGGCCACACAGAACTCACAGATTATGGGGTTTATCAGGGAAGCACCACAGGCTACAATTCTAGTTCAGGAAAAATGCTCAGTCTCTCTCCCAGCCCACCGTCCCTCGGCCAACAGTCTCTCACAGTCTCTTTCCCAGCAGTGCTGGTCCCTCGGTGTCTCACTCAGCAATGTATGTCTCTTGCGTCTCTTTCCCAACAGCACGTGTCTCTTTCAGGGGCGCGTGTCTCTTTCCGCAGCACATCTTCCTCAACCAGCAGTCAGAGATAGAGTTCTGCCCCTAGGAAGCTTCCTTTTGAGCCCAGCAGAGTGGTCAAACTAGCCAATCATAGTATCAGAACTCTAAGCATGTGAGAGAGAGTGGGAACCTCCCAGAACATTGTATTGTGCCACGCCCAACAGAAATAACCCAGGTGGGCGACTTTAAAATCAGGATCTCCTCAGTTGCTAATAGCAATTCCCACCTTGGAGTTTACAAAGGCTTATGGGTAGAAAAGCCACACTAAGTAATTTACTACACCTCACTGACCAATCCCCATGTTAGAGTTTCATAAACCTTATTTGCAAAGTCCTATCCCCAAGTTGCCATGTACCTTATTTACATTATCAGCAAGCTATCCAATCTCCTTGATGGTACACAAGCAGCTAACATTTGCATAGAGCCACCCAGTCATTTGTTGGGAGTCACAAAGAGTAAGGCGAGAAGAGCCTTACTAAGTAATTCACTGCAGCACAAGTAAACAATAAAGTAGCTTCTGGTGTTAAATTATGATTAAAATTTGCAGAACCTTTTACATGTCTTCCAGGACTCTGGGTTTTTCTTCACAGAAAAATGTAACGCCCAACTTAAATATATACACATATTTTTTTAAAATTCAAAGCCCAACCCAGGCAAAAACTGAAATATTCTGTCTGCATTACTTCTTTTATCTTAGGAATTTAGAATGCACTGAAAGAAAAAAGTGTAAATAAGAAAGTACAGTTAAATCGGGAGGAAATGGGAGGGGAACTGTTGCATTGTGGTAAATTGTAGTCAGTGTCATGGGACAAAGTATATGTGAACTGCTGTATCGAAAGTGAATTTGCTTTGCAAATTTTCACCCAAATCACAATTAAAAAAAAAGAAAAGACACAATAGTACATCCTCTTCCCACCTGCAAATCTGGTAACCTACCTGCATTTATGTTCTGCTCTCCTTCTGTATACAGGTGGATGAACAATCTACTCTCCCTCTAAAGCCAATCCTTTGATTTCCTCACTGACTCTCATCTGTTCTTACTTATTCCAGGCCTTTGTTCCTGTAATTTTCTCCTCTCAGGCTTTAATAACTTTTCCTCTTTATTTTAGTAAGGAGCTCTGGTGGCATAGTGCGTAAAGCATTTGACTGCTAGCCAGAAGGCTGGCAGTTGAAACCTACCAGCCACTCTGCAGAAGGAAGACTGTGCAATCTATGGCAAAGATTTACTGCCTTGGAAACCCAAAGGGGGTCTATGAGTTGGAACCAACTCGATGGCAGTAAGTTTGATTTTAAAGTTTTCTTTATTCTAGTAGGCTTTCTACTATTCCCATCTTAAGTAGAACAAAGTTTCCCATACTTCAGATCTTCCCTGCCCTCAGCTACCCTCCCATTCCTCAACACCCTTTCATAGGAAAATTCAGGAGCTATGAGTACTCCTTGGCTCCTCTTCCTCACTTCATATACCTCTTCAAATCACTCCAAATGGGCTTTTGTACCCAATATGCCACTAAAATTGCTCTTGAAGATGTCACCAGTGACTTCTACGTTGCCAAATTCAGCGATCTATTCTTAGTTTTCATCTTTTTGGACCTGTCAGCAGCATATGATACAATGGATTACTCTCTTTTTTGAAATTCTTTTTTTTTCAATAGCCATCCTGGACACTATAGTCACTTACTTTTAATCCTAGTACATTTGCTGTTCCTTCTAAGTCTCTTTGCTGAGATTCCCCTTCTTGACCTTTCAATATTGAAGTGTCCAAGACTGATTCTTTGGGCATATCATCTACTTGAGTATTTTAAGTATCCTCTCTGTGTTGACAATTCCAAAATTTGTATCTCTAGCCTTTTCTCCCATGAACTCCAGATTCTGCCTATTTGGCATCTTCACTTGAATATGTAATTACCAGTTGTCATCAAATTGACTCTGATCCCATGTGGGTCAGAATAGCACTATGCACCTTAGGGTGTTCAGTGGTTGGTTTTTCAGAAGTACATTGCCAGGCCTTTCTTGCAAGGCACTTCTGGGCAGACTCGAACCTCCAAACTTTCATTTAGCCACTGAGTGCATTAACTATTTGCACTACCCAGGAACTCCAGAGTATCAAGTAAGTATCTCAAATTTACCATATCTAAAACAGAACTCTTGATTTCCTCCCCCAAATCCCATACTCAATCTTAGAAATTGGCACCAACAATCACCAGTTGTATGGACTAAAACTCTAGAAGTCACTCATACTAAACGCTCTTCTTTCCTCACACTCCATATCTCATCCATCAACAAATCTTGTTGTTGTTGTTAGGTGGCGTCAAGTTGTATCCAACTCATAATGCCTTATGTACAACAGAACGAAACACTGCCTGGTCCTGTGCCAGCCTCATGATACCTGCTATACCTGAGCCCATCATTGCAGCCACTGTGTCAATCCATCTTGTTGAGGGCCTTTCCCTCTTTTGTTGATCCTCCCACTTTACCATGCATGATATCCCTCTCCATCAAGGAGTCTTATTGACTCTAATTCTAAAGTGTATCCAGAATTCTGCCTTTTCTCATCATTTTCACTATTTCTGTCCCAGTGCAAGGGACCATAATGTCTGGTCTAGATTTCTGCAATAACCTGCTTCTGATTGTGGCCTGCTACTGTCAGTTGTTAATATAGCATATATAGAGATTTTTTAAAAAAATTGTGATTTGTTTGAAAGTTTACAGAGCATATTCATTTTCCATACAGCAGTTCATACATATTTTTTGTTTCATGACATTGATTGTAATCCCTGTAATGTAACAGCTAACCTCCCACTTCCTCCTGGTAGTTAACTTTTCCCTTTGTCTTTCTTTCCTATGCATTCCTGCCCTCTGAGCTATCTCCCTGTGCAAATACTGACCTTCTGATCTCCCGTGATGGATTATACTAAGGCGTGTACCCACCTGGTGTAAATGTGCACCTTATATGCCTGTCCGTTGTTTGAGTGGAAGCCACAGGAGTGAGTTCAATTCCAGGACTGAAGGATGACTAGGGGCCGTAGTCTCAGGAGTTTCACCAGTGTCTATCAGACTACGAAGCCTGGTCTTTTTTTCTTTTTTTTTTATGATTTTGAGTTTTGTTCCACATTGTTCTCCCACTCTATACATGGTCTCCTGCACTGATCCCTTTCCAAGTTGTCGACAGTGGTAGCTGGGCGCCATCTAGTTCTTCTAGTCTGATGGTCATATAGGCTGAGGTTCCCTTAAACTGATTGTTTCCATGATCTTTGGTTTTCTTCATTCTTTGCTCCAGATGAAGAGATACCCATTGTTGGATCTAGATGACCACTTGCAAACTTTTAAGAGCCCGGTCACTACTCAGCATAGAACAATGTTTTTGTGTTGTATGTTATGCCATTTGAGCTGCGACCATGGTCCTGAGCCCACAGGTCCAACAACTTGCTCCCTTAGGGTGGTTGGCTATGGCTAAGAAGTTATCATAACTTTGCTCCCTGTTAGTTCTATTTATATGGACATTACAGAGATTTTTAAAAAATAAAAACCATGCTAAAAAACCCCTGAAAACCAAGCCCACTGCTCTTGAGTCAACTCTGACTCATAGCAACCCCATAAGACAGAGTGGAACTGCCTCATAGGGTTTCCAAAGCTGTAATCTTTATGAAAGCAGAGTGCCATACCTTTCTCCCATGGAGCGGGTAGATGGGCTCAAACTGCCAATCTTTTTGTTGGCAGCTGACTGCTTAATTACAGAACCATCAGGGATCCTTATAAATAATACCACTTCTTATTTAAAACCCTCTGGTAGCATCCCATTATGTTCAAAATAAAATCCAAAATCCTAACCCTAGTCCACAAGGTCCTACATGTTTGGACCTCTTTCTTTGACCTCATCTGCTATGACATTTGTTCTTGTTTACTGTGCTCCAACCACACTGACCTCATTGTTCTAGAACATCTCAGGCTTCTTCACATCTTAGGGCCTTTGCATATGTTTTTCCCTCTGCTTAGAATGATCTTCCCACAGATGTGCCATGATTGGTGCTCTCCACTTTATTCAAGACTCAGCTCAAATAAAATCTCAGGGAGGTCTGCCCTGTTCACGTTAAACTAGCACTTCCCTTTCTCATCCTTTGTTTTCCTCATCTTCATAGTTTGCATAGCTACATAACATTATGTAATTTTTTTCATAGATGTAAGCACATACACACACATATACACATTCTTTTCTTTTTAATGCATTTTATTGAAATATAATTTATGTACAGTTAAATATGCAAAACTAAAGTGAC
>NW_006921600.1:10904120-10906819 GCF_000298275.1 Orycteropus afer afer
TCATACCAGGAAAATTCTCTTCCAACAAATCTTCAACAGTTTTCTCTGTGGTTTTATTTTTCTCTTCCTGTTCTGGGATTCCAGTTGCATGTAGGTTATTTCTTTTGATGGTATCCCACGTGAACCTTAGGCTTTCTTCATTTTGTTTTGATCTTTTTTTCTGATTGATCCCTTTTCAAAGAAATATTCAGGTATTTGCCTTCAATCTCCCTAATTCTATCATCCATTGATTCATTTCTACTCCTTTGCCTGTTCAATGTGTTCTCTATTTATGAAAATTTAGTATTAATCTTCTGGATTTCTGTGTGTAGATTTTGTATCATTTCTAATTTTTTGTTTATTTTGTCATTTTGTTCTTGTATTGTCTTTCTAAATTGTTGTAGGGTTTTCTCTGTGTTTTCCTCAATGTTGTCAGTGATTTCCTTGATCTGCCTCTCAATTTGTTAAAGATACCTAAATACAATTCTTTTGAGTTCCTTATCAGGGAGTTCCAGTGCTGCATCTTCCTCATGGATGAGTTTTGGGTCTGTATCCTGGTCCCTTGTTTCTCTTGCTTTATCTTGCTTCTTTATGTGCACTGTGATGCTCTGTTGTCTCCAAGGAATTGTGGTGTTTTTGTGTTATATTTAATTGGTGATTGTATGTTGGAGTCCCTTGCCTATGATTTTCATTTTCTTTGTTTTGTTTGTATGTTATCAACGTAAGGAGAGTGCTGTGCTGTGCTCTACTATTCACTAGCTGACAGCACTTATACACTCACCACCTGTCTCCTTTCCTGTTGTCAGCCGCTCGTATGTCCTTGCCAACCTTGGCAAGCAGAGCCTATTATTAGGTCCCTGGAATCAGTATGAGAATGCTGTCACTTTAAAATCCAAAATGGCTGCCACATCACATTATGTAATTTTTTAAAAATGGTTTTTCTCTGTTTCCACTAGAATATAAGTACATGAGGGCTGGGTCTTTGTCTTCTTTACTGCTGTATCCTCTGTACACAGAACAGTGGTTTGGTTCGTAAATGTTCTTTGAATTAATGTTTGGAAGAGAATAAGTCCAAAAGAGTCTCTGCGATAAGAATCTGAAAAACCTTTCATGTTCCACTAGTGCCTAAGGGGAGCTCTGGTGGCATAGTGCCTAAGGCACTTGACTGCTAACCAGAAGGCTGGCGGTTCAAAGCCACCAGCCACTCCTTGGAAGGAAGATTGGGAATTCTACTTCTGTAGAGATGCTGCCTCAGAAACCCAAGGCGGGGTTGCTATGAGTCGGGATTGACTCAATGGCAGTGAGTTTTGTTTGAAGTTCAATTTTAGGTAATGGGAAGCCACAGATGTTTTTTGTGAGTGCAGTAGAATGATGAAAACCATGTTTTAGAAGAGAAGTCTGGAAGTAATATGCAGGCTTGGTTGGATGTGGGAGATACAGGGGGCAAAGAGAAACGTTAGGATGCTATAGTAATAGAATACCACACTTTCCTTGTGTTCCTCCTATCACATGAGCTACTCCTTCCCAGTGCCAGAGACAATGAGGTGATCTTGTACAGTCTTATACTTTAGAGTGATCTTGACCCTGAGATGGTAGACTCCCATTACTGCAATGTATTTTCCCTAACACCCTGTGCTGGTTATTTTCTGTATATACTCTCTACTCTTCTCTGGGCTATGGGCCCAGGAGGCTGACCTTTAAGGACTGTAACATTTGAGCTCACTTCCTTCTGGTGATTTCAATCAGTGGAAGGCACTAACAGGAAATAAAAGGCCAGAAGGGGGTGTTTGTTTCCCAGCTGTCTTTCTATGAGACCTCAGTTTGGCAGTGGCTACATTCCTCTACCTAAGGCCAAAACTCCCATTGGGCAACCCTATCACATATTCACATTCCCATTTGGCTCTTTCCCCTGGCCTCTTTATTCCCTCAGTGGCACAAACGATTTGCAGTTGGCTGCTACCCTTAAGGTTGGTGGTTCCAATCCAATTAGCGGTGCCACAGAAGGCAGGCTGGTGATCTGCTTCCATAAAGTTTACAGCCAAGAAAACCCTATGGGCCAGTTCAACTCTATAACACATGGGGTTGTCATGAGTTGGAATTGACTCGATGGCAGTGGGTTTGTGGGGTTTTTTTTTTTTTTTTTTTCTTTCTCTTGCCTTTTAATTAGAGCCTTTTTGCTCTAATTAATCCCTGGCTGCTTTATCATCCCTTGTTGGTTTTCCTTACCCTATCCTTAGCTTTATAAATAGTCACTTAATTGAATCATTTAAATTATACTCACAGAGTTTGCCATTGTAAGCAGGGCCTAAAATGGTTCTTTCCTGTCCATGTCTACTGTTGCAGAGAAAAGCTTTAATTGAGGAACATTTAGCAATAAAAAACACATTTCTTAAGAGACTGATAAATGGTTAAATTCACCAGATTATAGAACTAAAAGTTAAGAATATAAAACATAACAAATATGAAAACATAGAATATTTCAAATCTGTATCATGATCATTTAAGTGGAAAACAGAGAAAGGAGCAGAGAAAGTGACATAAAAAGGTAAAAAGAGAAGAAAAGGGAGAAGGATTTAAAAAAAAAAAAAAGGCAAAAAAACCCTCCATGCTGAGCGGTACTCTAGGTTTTGAGGTGTTAATTAAATGAGTCTTACTATACCATGCTCTCATCATCCTTTGAAATGCTAGTTGCTCACTTGCTTTTTGAACTCAAAATTGTC
>NW_006921600.1:10907334-10914641 GCF_000298275.1 Orycteropus afer afer
ATAGCGACCCCTCCTTGGGTTTCCAAGGCAGTATCACTACGGAAGTAGGATTGCCCAACCTTCCTTCTGAGGAGTGGCTGGTGGGTTTGAACCGCTAGCCTTCTGGTGAGTAGTCAAGTGCCTTTGCCACTATGCTACCAGAGCTCCCACTAGATTTAGATAGTGTTAATTTGTATCTTGACCTGCTCTGATTTTCTTTTTTTCTCTTTCTCTTTTTTAAAAATTGTGATTTGGGTGAAAGTTTACAGAGCAAAGACTTTTTCCGTTCAACAGTTAATACAAGTTTTGTTTTGTGACATTGATTACTATCCCCACAATGTAACAACTCTTTTCCCACTTCCTCCCTGTGGTTATCTTTTCCCTATGTCCTTCTTTCCTGTGCATTCCTGCCCTCTGAGCTCTCTCCCTGCACAAACACTGTCCTTCTGATCTCCCATGGTTTATTGTTTTAAGGAGTGCATCTACCTGGTGTAATCGTTCACTTTGTAGGTCTGTTTATTGTTTGGCTTGGAAGTTAAGCCATGGGAGTGGTTCAATTCTAGACCCAAAGGGTGATTAGGGACTATAATAGTCTCAGGGGTTTCATCAGCCCCTAGCAGACCTGTAAGCCTGGTCTTTTTTATGATTTTGAGTTTTGTTCCACATTTTTCTCCCACTCTATCCAGGATCTCCAATTTTGATCCCTTTCTGAGTAGTTCACAGTGATAGCTGGGGCCCATCTAGTTTTTCTGTTCTCAGAGTTGTGTAGCCTGACGTTCCCATGGTGTGCTAGTCCCTTGGATTAATTGTTTCTTTGTATATTTAATTTTCTCCACTCATCTTTGTTCCAGAAGAGGAGAGACCAATTGTTGCATCTTAGATGCTGCTTACAAGTTCTTAAGACCCCAGTTACTACTCACCAAAGTAGGATGTAGAAAAATGTTTTTGTGTAGTATGTTATGCCAGCTGATGCTCTGATTTTCTAAAGCTGTTAAATAATTTGGCCACTACTGTGGTTAAGTAAGTATAGGATCCCTGGTGGTATAATGATTGAGCAGTTGGTTGCTAATGGAAAAGCTGGTGATTTGAAACCACCAGCCTATCCTTGGAAGAAAAGACGTAGGAGTCTGCTATCATAAAGATTCACAGCCAAGAAAACCCAATGGGCCAGTTCTACTCTGTCCTATAGGGTCACTCTGAGTTGGAACCAACTTGACAGCACACAAAAGCAACCACGTGTTAAATTATGAACATAATGAAACAAAGAATACCACTTTTTCTTGCCTGCTGAACACAGAAAAAGAATATTGCATTCACAGCCAAACTATGAAGTGTGAGGGTAGAAAAAGGATGATTTCAAATAAGCAAAATCTCAAAAAGAAAAAAAAAAAATTCTCATTTTGTCAGGAAGCGACTGGAGAGGATGCACTTTCAAAAGGAGAGAATAAACCAAGAAAGAAGAAGCCATATGAAGATGGAAATGGGGGTTCCAATCTACTTCCATAAAGATTTACTGCCTCAGAAATCCAATGGGGGTCGCTATGAGTCAGAACTGAATTGATGGCAGTGAAGTTTTTTTTTTTCAAAAATATTTGTAATATGGAAGATTGAAGTAAAAAGGCTGAAGGAGTACAGGTGAAAGAAAAAAAAAACATTGACAAGAAAATTAAAAACTAAAGGTAAGAGCAAGAGAAATACATACCCTGAGCCCATACAATTTCAAGAATTGGATGGTAAATCTGATTCTTAAACTTCCTAGAATCAATTGCAAGTTGGGTAATGTCTTCAAGATAAAAACAAAACAGTTGTTCTCCAGAAGACCTCTTATGAATGTTATGAAAAGGATCCTTTGCTCATCACTTTATCCCTACAATAGGATATTTTGTTTCATTGATGCTTTCTTATAATGTATTTTATGGTACCCAAACATTATTGAGTAAAGGCAATTCTTTAAGGACTAAATAGTGCTCTCAGAGTTGGATCAAGATTAATTGACGTACAATTAGATGGCATGGAAGGCAAGGAGACTGATTGGTGGCAGGTTGTTCTCTGTCATCCTGGGCAATTTACCTCTGACCTGATACTTGGCCCCTCTAAGCAAAACAAAAGCTCTAAACTGGACTTGGCACTCCTTCGGCCATGGATTAGCAACTGACTCTTGTTATTGGGAGAAGCCCTGCTGATATAATGGCTAAGCAGTAGGCTTTTGACTGAAAGGTTGTCAGTTGGAATCCACCAGCAGCCCCATGGGAGAAAAGACCAGGCAATCTGCTCCTATAAAGATTACAGACTGAAAAATCCTATGGGGGCAGTTCTACTCTGTCCTATAATGTTGCCATGAGCTGGAATTGACTCAAAGGTACATAGCAACAACAACAACAACATTCTTTTCTCAGTCTGGGCTTTTTCATGTGTTTATTTATTATTATTATTATTTTATTTTTGTAGTGTTCCCTCTCTTCCCCTCCCACTTTTCCAACAAAGAAAGTTTCTTTCCATATATAAACCTTTCCTGACTTTTTACAATAAAGAAGGAATACAATATTTGTCCTTCTGTAATTGACTTATTCCAGTCAGCATAATGTCCTCCACGTTCATCCATGTTAGGCAGTGCTTTGCAGAAACTACGTTATTCTTTAGTTTTGCATAGTATCCCATTGTACGTATGTTCCATAGTTTGGTTATCCATTCCTCAGTCGATGGACACCTAGGTTGTTTCCATCTTTTTGCTATTGTAAATGGTGCTGCGATGAACATGGGTGTGCATGTATCAGTTCTTGTCCTGTCTCTCACTTCTTTAGGATATATACCTAGTAATGGGATTTCTGGGTCAAATGGTAATTCTAATTCCAGCTTTTTAAGGAATCGCCATACTGCTTTCCACAGAGGTTGTACCATTTTACAGTCCCAACCAGCAGTGTATGAGTCTCAATCTCTCCACATCCTCCACAGCATTTGTTATTTTGTGTCTTGTTGAACTTTGCTACTAGTGCTGGCGCAAGATGGTATCTTGTTTTGATTTACATCTCTCTTATGACTAATGATCATGAGCACTTCTTCATGTATTTGCAGGCCACTTGAATATCCTCTTTGATGAAGTGTCTATTCATGTCTTCTGCTCATTATTTAATTGGATTATTTGTCTTTTTGTTGTTGAGGTGTTGGAGTTTTCTATAAATTTCAGAGATAAGTCCCTTGTAAGATATGTCATTGCTAGATATTTTTTCCCACTCTATAGGTTATCTTTTTACTCTTTTGGAGAAGTTTTGAATCACATAAAACTTTAATTTTTGGAAGATCCCATTCATCTAGTTTATCTTCAGCTGTTTGTACATTTTTAGTTATGCTTGATAGTCTATTTATGCCATGTATTAAGGGCCACAAATTTGCCCTTATGAGGAACTTTATAGTTCTAGATTTCACATTTAAGTCTTTGATCCATCTGGAGTTAGTTTTTGTGTATGGTGTGAGGTACAGACCTTGTTTCATTTTTATGCAAATGGATATCCAATTTTGCCAGCACCGTTTGATAAAGAGACCATCTTTTCCCCATTTCATGGATTTCAACCCTTTGTCAAAAATCAGCTGACCATAGGTCAAAGAATCTATTTTTGAGTTCTCAGTTCTGTTTCACTGGTCTATGTGTCTGTCATTGTACCAGTACTAGGCTGTTATGACTACTGTGGCTGTATAGTAGGTTTTGAGATTTGGGAGTGTGATACCTCCTACATTGTTCTTCTTCAGTAGTGCTTTGCTTATTCAAAGTCTCTTTCCTTTCCATATAAAGTTAGTGATTGTTTTTTCCATATCCTTAAACAATGTTGATGGGATCTGGATTGGGATTGCATTGAATGTAGATTGCTTTCGGTAGTATTGACATTTTCATAATGCTTAATCTTCCTATCCACAAGCATGATATGTTCTTCCATTTATGTAGATCTCTTATGGTTTCTCAGAGTAGTGAAGTTTTCTTTGTACAGGTCTTTTGTGTCCCTAGTGAGATTTATTTCCATGTATTTTATTTTTTGGGTAGCTATTGTAAATGGTATTGATTTCCTTATTTCCTTTTCAGCAATCTCTTTGCTGATGTAGAGGAATCCAACTGATTTTTGTTTGTTGATCTTGTATCCTGTCACTATGCTAAGGGTGCAGTGCCTGTAGGCACTTATATGCAAAGCTAAAGAGCTTTGAAACACAGAGCAGGACCAGGAGGAGTACAGAGGCCTGGCCAACACAAGACACCCTTGGGGTGGGGGCCCTGAGGACCAGACAGAGTCCTGCCTATGGCATGGCTGAGAACAAGCTGTCCTGACTGAAGAACTTTATCCTGAGTTACATCTGATCCTGTTACTACCCTGATAAATCCCATACTCATGAATATTGTCTATGAATTCTGTATGCCCATTACAATGAATTATCAAACTCAGCAGAGTAGAGAGTACTGTGGGAGGGATGGTTGATGTCAGAATTGGTAAAAAGATTGGAAGGCAGAGGCATGTCTGAGCTCTGCCTCACAGGGTCAGCTTTGGGCTAACACTCATGATGATCCTCCTTCCCCTTGGTGAAGTTAAATGAGGTCAGATGCCTCCACTATGCCCTTTTTATACCTTTAATAGTAACTCATAATGGAAAATCAAGTATAATTTTTCTAAAGTCATTGAGTATTTGCCATTGCTTATAGTTATTGAATAAGCATTGGAAAGAAACATATATTTTAAATAGCTTTGAAACTAACCTTTCAGAATGTAAATTTTGTACCATTAGCTCTTCCCTCCATCCTCAATGAGATGGATTGACATGGTGGCAGCGGCGATGGACTCAAGTATAGCAAGAATCATGGAGCTGGCTCAGGACCAGGCTCTGTTTCGTACTGCTGTGCATAGGGTTGCTATGAGTCGGAGATGACTTGATGGCACTTTACAACAATAACAACAGCTCTTTTATGTCTGTCTAGTAGGATATGTTTATTCACATATATACTGCTAAGTCCTTCTGACATCCTAAAATATTCAAATCCATAAAAGTAAACTTATATATGTGCAGCATTATTAACTGCTCTTTTCCAGGAAGCTTATAAATTGAGTAATTTTTCAAAGTAATAAACTACCTGCCTGCCACTACAGAACAATTATATCCATGTTAACATTTCTGCAGTCTTTAATAAAGTCTAGAAATGCTTGAAATTAAAGATTAAAAAAATTCCACTGTAGCCTGATAGAGTCTGTAGTAACATTTTTATTCTGTCCCAGAATAAATATATATTAAATAAACATATATTAAATGAAGATTAAATTAAATGTCATTCTTTTATAGTTAAATCTACATTCAGCACTACTGTAAAAATATATCTAACTGGCGCTTTTATTTTTCTTGATTGTTGTTAATTTTTAACTTAATTTAAAAATAGAAAGATGTTTTATGCAAACTTTATGAGTTAAAGCAACAGTCTCTGAAGTAATGAATAATGTATTCCTGTAAATAGAACTGTCACAAATTTAGAAATAATTTTTGTGAGACTGTATCACAGATGTTGAAGAGTTTTTTCCTGTTATAATTTTTTTCCCCAAATTTAGCAAACTATTTTGGCCTTAGAAAAATCTATACAAGTATGTTGTTGTCAGTTGTTTGAAGCTTGTATTTTCTGTGGCCAAGAGATCCAAGGCTCTAGCCTATATAAAAATACCATGCAAATCAGTAAAGAGAACAACTAGTTAACTTACATATAAGAATAAATCCATAGCCATATGATTTTTTAAAAAAATTTTATTGTGCTTTGGGTGCAAGTTTACAAAGCAAATTTGTTTTACATTCAACATTTCATGCACATTTGATTTCACACCCTGATTACTATTACTGTCCCCAACCATAAAAACTCTCCTCGGAGAGTTCTGGTAAGATGGTGAAATAGGCAGACAATCTACATAGACCCTCTTCAACAAAGAACAGAGGAACCAATTAACACAGATACAGAAGATAATCCTGGAGCCCTGAGCTTTGAAAGGAAGGAAACAGAAGTGGACTAAACGCTAACTAGTAGAAGAACCTGCATGAAAACACTGAAAAAGGAGACATACAGAGCTGTGGACTGTCAGCGACCTAAGAGCACAGAAAGTTTGGATATTTCCAAGTGGTGTTAGAACCTTAGAATTAACCTAAAAATCGGCCCTGGTAGCCAGGGGCTGCACGGAGGACAAACTGGTGGCTGGTGAATAAAAGGGGAAACAGCGAAGAAGGAGACAAACTGATCTGTGGACTTTTGACTGTCCAGAGA
Source organism: Orycteropus afer afer (assembly GCF_000298275.1). Classification (NCBI taxonomy): domain Eukaryota; kingdom Metazoa; phylum Chordata; class Mammalia; order Tubulidentata; family Orycteropodidae; genus Orycteropus; species Orycteropus afer. The sequence goes on from NW_006921600.1 coordinate 10,913,585, forward strand.
GCACAGCCATTTTGAATGTTTGCCAGTGGTTTGACCATTTTCTTTCTTTCTTTAAATGCATTTTATTGAAATATAGTTTATGTACAGTGAAATACACAAAACTAAAGTGACATGGCTCAATGTATTCTTTTTTTTTTTTTTTTGCAGTATTCCCTCTCCTCCCTTCCCACCCTGGCAACTAACAAAGAAAGTTTCCCTCCATATAGAAACCTTTCTTTGACCCTCCACAACAATGGACTAATACTATATTTGTCCTTCTGTGGTTGACTTATGTCTCTTAGCATAATGTCCTCCAAGTTCATCCATATTATGTGGTGTTTTGCAGACTCTACATTATTCTTCAGTGCTGCATAGCATTCCATTATGTGTATGTACTATAGTTTGGTCATCCACTCTTCTGCTATAAATCTTAGAAATAAGTCCCTTGCCAGATATATAATTATTGGCAAATAGGAATTTGTTGTTGTCATTTTTGTTATGTGCTTTTTCGTGGTGTCGATTTCTTTGTTCCATAAAATTTTCTATGCTGAGCTCATTTTGTTTATGAATCATGTTATCACTTCCTTTGTTGCTATTGTTTTAGTATTTGCTAAATATTTGTGCTGGTCCTCTTTTTTCTTTGGATGTGAAGGTTTATCATTTTTCTTTGAGGTTACCCTGTGATTTATAGTTTCCTACCCAAGTTTATAACAGTCCGTTCTATCTTGTAGTTGTCTTGACTTCCCTACCATCTAGAAGTTCTGTAATGACACAGATTTTTCCTTCTTTTTGGTTTGCAGTTGTCCTTATTTGTCAATTGATGTTTCTGTTTCCCTGTTTACAATATTGTAGTTTTCTTTACTTTGGATACTTCCATAGCTGAGTTGGTTTCTGGGTTACATCATTATGTGTATTAATGGTCAGTTGTTGTTAGCTGTTGTTGCTTCTCTGTCCAAAGGGCTCCCTTTAGCATCTCTTGTAAGGTTGGCCTGGTTTTAACAAATTCCCTTAATTTCTGCTTATCTGGAAATGTCCTAATTTCACCATCATATTTGAGGGACAGTTTTGCTGGGTACAT
>NW_006921600.1:10914751-10915984 GCF_000298275.1 Orycteropus afer afer
CTTGGTTGGAAATTTTTCTCTTTCAGGGTTTTATATATACCATCCTATTGTCTTTTCACCTACATGGTTTCTGCCGAGAAATCTGAGCTTAGTCTTATTGGTTGCCCCTTGTAGGTAACTTTTTGTTTTTCCCATGCTGCTCTCATGATTCTTTCTTTGTCTTTGGTTTTACTAAGTTTGAGGATGATATGTCTTGGTATTTTTCTTTTGGGGTTTATCCTGTTTGGGGTCCATTGGACTTCCTGAATGGATATTTTCTCATCTTTCGCCATACCAGGAAAATTCTCTTCCAACAAATCTTCAACAATTTTTTCTGTGGCTTTATTTTTCTTTTCCTGTTCTAGAATTCCAATTACAGGAAAGTTATTTCTTTTGATGGTATCCCACATGAATCTTAGGCTTTCTTTGTTTTGTTTTGATCTTTTTTCTGATTGATCCCTTCCCAAAGAAGTGTTCAGGTATTTACCTTCAATCTCCCTAATTCTGTCTTCCATTGATTCAGTTCTGATCCTTTGCCCATGCAGTGTCTTATCTATTTCTGAATCTTTAGTATTAATCTTCTGGATTTCTGTTTGTAGATTTTGTATAATTTCTAATTTTTCATTTATTTTGTCATTTTGTTCTTGTATTATCTTTTGAAATTTTTCCAGGTTTTTTTCTGTGTTTTTGTTGATCTGTCTCTCAATTCATTGAAGATACCCAAATATAATTCTTTTGAATTCCTTGTCAGGGAGTTCCAATACTGCATCTTCCTCAGGGATGTGTTTTAGGTCTGTATCCTGGTCCCTTGTTTCTCTTGCTTCTTTGTGTGGACTGTGATGCTCTGTTGTCTCTGATGCATTTTGACATTTTTGTGTTTATATTTAATTGGTGTGTTGGGGTGACTTGCCCACAATTTTTATTTTCTGTTTTGTTTGTATGTTATCTATGCAAGCAGGGTACTGTGCTGTGCTCCTCTATTCACTATTTGACAGCACTTATACACTCACCACATGTCTCCTTTCCTGTTGTCAGCCTCTTGTATGTCCATGATGACCTTGGCAAACAGAGACTATTCTTAGGTCCCTGGAATCCGAATTAGAATGCTATCACTTTAAAATCCAAAATGGTTGCCACTTATAAAGATTCAAAATGCCTGCACCCCTCACGATCATTAGCTATTAGAGAGATGCAAATCAAAACAACAATGAGATACCATCTTGCTCCAGCACTAGTATCAAAGTTCAACAAGAC
>NW_006921600.1:10930518-10932231 GCF_000298275.1 Orycteropus afer afer
CAATGGAATACCATACAACCTGAAAGAATAACGTAGAATCTGCAAACCACCACATAATGTGGATGAACTGGGAGGACATTATGCTGAGTGAAATAATCATCCAAAAACCAAACTCATTCTGTTGTGCATTTTGGGTTATGCTTGACAGTCTATATATGCCATAGATTAGGACCCCTAGATTTACCCCTATTTTATATTTGATGAGTTTTATAGTTTTGGGTTTTACATTTAAGTCTTTGATCCAACTTGAGTTCGTTTTTGTGTACGGGATGAGGTATGGGTCTTGTTTCATTTTTCTGGAAGTGGATATTGAATTTTACCAGCATCCATTTGTCAACCCATTTAATGGGTTTTGGTCATTTTTCAAAGATCAGTTGTCCATAGATGGATGAGACTATTTCTGGGTTTTCAATTCTGTTCCATTGGTCTATCTGTCTATCATTGTACCAATACCATGCCATTTTAACTACTGTGGCTATGTAGTAGGTTTTGAGATCTGGGAATGTGAGACCTACTTGTTTCTCTTCAGCCATGCTTTGCTTATCTGAGGTCTCTTTCCTTTCCATATGAAATTAGTGATTGGTTTTTCCATGTCCTTAAAAAAATGTTGATGGAATCCGGATCAGGATTGCATTGAATATGTAGATTGCTTAGAGTAATATTGAAGTTTTCACAATAGCCTGTCTTCCTGTCCATGAACAAGTCAAGTTCTTCCATTTACGTAGATCCCTTGTAGTTTCTTGTAGTAGTGTTTTGTAGTTTTCTTTGTATGGGTCTTTTGTGTCTCTGGTAAGATTTATTCCTAAATATTTTATCTTTTTGGTAGCTATTGCAAATGGTATTGTTTTCCTTATTTCTTTTTCAGAGGCCTCTTTGTTGATGTAGAGGAATCCAACTGATTTTTCTATATTGACCTTGTATCCTGCCACTTTGCTGAACCTCTCCATTAGTTCCAGTAATTTTTTTGCTGAGTCTCTTGGGTTTTCTATGTGTAGGATCATGTTATCTGCAAATGGAGATAGGTTTACTTCTTTGCCAATTTGAATCCCTTTTATTTCTCTTTCTTGCCTTCTTGCCCTGGCTAGGACTTCCAATACAATGTTAAATAGAAGTGGTGATAGAGTGCATCCTTGTTGGGTTCCCATTTGCAAGTGGAATGCTTTGAGTCTTTCTCTATTAACAATAATGTTGGTTGTTGGCTTTGTGTACATGCCCTTTATTATATTGAGGATTTTCCCTTCTATCCCTATTTTGCTGAGAGTTTTGAACAGGAATGGGTGTTGGATTATATTGAGTGCCTTTTCTGCATCTATTGATATGATCATCTGGTTCTTTTGTTTTGTTTTGTTTATGTAGTGGATTACATTGATTGTTTTGCTGATGTTGAACCATCCTTGCCTACCTGGTTTCAATCCCATTTGGTCCTGGTGTATTATTTTTCTGATATATTGTTGGATTCTGTTGGCTAGGATTTTGTTGAAGATTTTCGTGTCTATATTCATGAGGGATATTGGTCTGTAGTTTTCCTTTTAGTGGTGTCTTTCCCTGTTTTTGGCAGTGTTATGCTTGCTTTATAGAATGAATTTGGGAGTATTCCATTTTTTTCTGTGTTCTGAAATATTTTAATTAGATAGTTGTCAACTCTTCCCTGAAAGTTTGGTAAGATTCTCCAGTGAAGCCATCTGGGTCAGGATTTGTGTGTGTGTGTGTGTG
>NW_006921600.1:10934286-10944772 GCF_000298275.1 Orycteropus afer afer
AAAAAAAGGCACCAGAAGTGAGCCCCATGATAGAAAGGTAGAAGGAGTTTTCTGCCTTTGGGGTGAGATAATCTATTCAGAGATGCAGCCATGGGCAGGGTAGTCTGGATCCTTCTGAGACGCCTACTGATGATGACATCCTACTGGGAATTACTGACCCATAGTTCAAAACTGACAAACATCCCAATAGATAGAGGGCCACCACTTTCTCCTTGGATTGAGAAGCCACAAAATCCCAGGTCCACTCTGTGCTAAAAGGGGTCATGGAAGATTTCAAAGACATGGCCCAGTGCCATGTGCCTGTTTGAGGGCTCTGCCTACTCAGAGGGAGTTTCTCCCTTTCCCCCACTCCCTTCTGGACTATGTGGCAGCCCAAGCCAAGGGGGGTCTTGGTCCGTTTCCCAATAAGATTATTCTACTCACTCAGATCCCAAGGTCACCTTGAAAAACTCTCAGTGTGGCTATTCTGAGTTCCCAATGCCTGTGGGTTCCCTGATGTTTTTTTCTTCCCTGCCTCCTCCTAAATCTCTCTTATATTTCTAATGACTCCTCTCTATCTCCATCTCTGTCTCCACCTGGCTTGCTCTGCAGGTTCGTTTATTTTTCCCAGTTGTTTAATCACTCTCTTTCTTTGCCTTCACTGAATCTAATACTTTACCTTCTCCTTAGTTGCTCATAACACCAGTATCATTATTTGTATCTGCTTTACCTAGTTACTCATAGTCTCAGTTGGAAGAGGGATCAAATGTGCAGATTATCGATATAGGACTGTCTTCAAAACCCATAGCCATATGATCTCAATAGCTTATAGCTTTGACTAATTCCCTTACACATTCCCATCAGTATTCAAAATCATATACTAACACTTAAGGAGTTCTGGTAGCGTAGTGCCTAAGGCACTTGACTGCTAACCAGAAGGCTGGTGGTTCAAACCCACCAGCCACTCCTTGGAAGGAAGATGGGGCAATCCACTTCTGTAGTGACACTGCTTCAGAAACCCAAGGAGGGGTCGCTATGAGTTGGGTGTGACTCAATGGCACATAACAACAACAACATACTAACACTTTGGTTCAACCAGCTAAAGGCTTTTGTACATATTTATGCCTTTAATTACAGGGAGTGACAATAATATTCCTTGTTAAATTGACTTAAGCTTAACATTAAATTCACATAAGGATGGGATAGAAATAAAATATTCTTAGACATTTTAGAAACTGGAAACTTGAACTGGTCAAGTTCAATACTGTTTAGGTCTTTACTTTCTAAAAATCAAAAGTCCAATTAACTGTAAAATTAGCATTTGACACCAAACCTGCTGGCTACCTCTACCTACTTATCTCCTACCCTAGACTGAGCCCGTCATATAAGAAATTATGTCTTTTCATATTTGAATCCTTGGTGCTTAGGAAACATAGACAGCATCTGGTAGATTCTTTTTGTTGTTGTTATTGTTTCTCTTTTTTTCTAAGTTTTAATTTTTATTATGGTAGAAATATACACACCAAAACATCTGCTAATACACCTTCCGTATTTACAAACTCACTGCCATCGAGTCAGATCTGACTCGTAGCGACCCCTCCTTGCGTTTCCGAGGCAGTATCACTATGGAAGTAGATTGCCCAACCTTCCTTCCAAGGAGTGACTGGTGGGTTTGCACCACCAGCCTTCTGGTTAGCAGTCAAATGCCTTAGGCACTACGCTACCAGAGTTCCTTCCACATCTACAAATCAGTGACATTGATTGATATTCATGTTGTGCCACCATCATCATCTTTTATCTAAAATCTTCTACCACCATTAACATAAATTCAATGTCCTCCAAACAAAAATTTCCTTTTCCTCCCTCCCTCCCACTCTTGGTAACAATTACTAATTTTTGGTTCCTATACATTTGCTTATTTCATGTAAGTGAGCTCATAATATTTGTCCTTTTGTGACAGACTTATTTCACTCAGCATAATGTTTTCAAGGTTCATCCATGTCATGGCAGGACTTCATTTCTCCTCACGGCTGCATAATATTCCATTGTATGTATATACATTCCATATATATAACATATTTTCTTATCCATTCATCTCTTGAAGGACATTTTGTTGTTTTCACCTTTTGGCTATTCTGAAAAGTGCTGCAATGAACATTGGTGTATGGATTTCTGTTTGTATTCCTGCCTTAACTTCTTCTGGGTATATACCTAGGATTGGAATTACTGGGTCAATATGGTAATTATGTGTTTAACTTTTTAAGGAGTTGCCAAACTTTCCACAGTGGCTGCACCATTTTGCACTCCCACCAGCAATGGACAAGGGTTGTAGTTTCTCCACAGCCTTGCCAACACTTGTTTTCTGTTTTTTTTTTGTCATTTTCTAATAGAGGGTGAAGTGATATCTCCTTGTGACTTTGATTCATCTCTCATACTTTGGTCATGTTGTAAGAAATCCCTGAAGAAGGATATCATGCTTGGTAAAGTAAGAGGTTCAATGAAAAAGGGGAAGACCCTCAGAAAAATGGAGTGGATACAATGGATACAGTGGATACAATCATGGGCTCAAAGATAGCAATGACTGTGAGGATGGCACAGGACCAGGCAGTTTTGTTCTGTTGTACAAAGGGCCAACTCAACAGCACCTAACAACAGCAATAATGGCTAATGATGTTGAGCATTTTTTCTTGTACTTATTGGGCATTTGAATACCCTCTTTGAATATTCAAGTCTTTTGCCCATTTTTTGACCAGTAAGTTCTTGTTGAGTGAATTTGAATGACTAGCAAATAGCTACAAAAGGTGAATTATTACCATGCCTAAGGCATTTGACTACTACCCAGAAGATTGGCAGTTCAAACCCACCAGCCATTCCTCAGAAGGAATGTTGGGCAATCTACTTTCGTAGTGATACTGCCTCAGAAACCCAAGGAGGGGTCGCTATGAGTCGGGTCCGACTTGATGACACATAACAACAACAACAACAATATTTTGAAATGAATCAAATAAGGCTCTCTAATCCTTTTTCCTACAATCTCTATTTCATATCCTTGAATAGGCATGGTCTTTTTTTTTAATCTGTATGGTTGGTGTGTGTGTGTATGTGTTATGAATATTTCAGTGTGATACCTTTTCACACCTATCTTCTCTTTCATTCCCACAGTCTTGGGTCAGAAAGATTTGGGGACAGTCATAACCTTGCCACAGCTTTTATTGAAAAAGTGACTTCATTTACATAATTCAGATGACCATTAAGCATTTTTGCCAAATTGTGATATATGATTCCCTTGCACTCAATTTACACTTTGATACATTTCGTAGTGGGAAAAGATAAGTGTAAAATCATTTTTAATAGAGGTTATTGCCTAGGATGGGACAAAAATAACAGGATTAGAAATAATCCAAGGGAAGAGGTGCAATAGTACAACTGAGCTGTGATATAGGGGGCCCAGATTCTAATGCTGTGCTCCCCTGATTTGCTGTGAGACTAAGGTTTACTTCACTGTGTCTCTGTTTCCTCATCTGTAAAGTGAGTGGGCTCAGTGACCTTTAAGATTTCTTCCAACTCCATGGTTCTCTATTTTGAATGGCTTAAATAACATAGTACTTGAGTTGCCTAAATTTAAGCTTTGTGCCTATTTTGCTTTGCTGTATTGTGTCTTTGCTACATCTTGTGATGTAAACATGAGTCTTTTCAGAATTTCCATTTCTCAGATTGCAGTCTGTGCCTCGTGGCTTAGGGTCATGTGAAAATTGCCTAACTTCAATTTAGGAGGCTTTCTTCAATCATCATCTGTTTGCAAAGAAAACAAGCTAGTCTCTTCAGAGCTAAAGAGCTTATTCTACAGCACTATTAATGTTGGCTCAATCAGTTATTCCCTTTTTTCAGCCAGATTCAATTTTACTTTTCACATTTTTCCCCATATCTATCTTATGCAGAAAGAAACCAATGTTTTTGGAACAGTAACATAAAAAATCACTATCCATGCTTCATGGTGTCCAAGCTCCTACTGTAAATCCCTTTACCTCCACAAGAAACTTCCTTTCTATGAGTAGAGCAGTCTCCTGGATTCTTGATGTTTACTCACCTTTTCTTTAGCCTGCACTCTCGGTCCCCACTCCTTCCATCAGTATTTTAAAGGATTTGAGAGATGGACTCCATGTAAAACACAAGGACACCAAACATAACAAAACTACTTTTCTTCAAATTGAAAAAAATGAATGCATGTGCAAAAAAAAGTTGCGTAGTATAGGAAAAAAGTCTTCATACTCCAGACCCTGAGTCTTTTTTCACAGAGATAATACTTTTGATATTCTTACCACAACATATATATACGTATATTTACATACATATCTATACATCTACATACCTATATACATATAGGTATAATATTTTACTGGGTTTTCAGTGAAAGTTAACACAGAAAATTGGATTCTCATTTGACAGTTGCTACACAAATTGTTCGTGGCATTGGTTACATTTTCCATGATGTGTCAACATTCTCATTAATTCCATACTGGGTGTTTCTTTTCCATTAATCTGGTTTCCCTGTACCATTAATTACCCTTTCGTCTTTACTTTAAAGTAATTGTTGACCATTTGATCTTTTATAGGTGATTTTTTAAAGGTGCATGGTATTCATAGGTAATATTCTTTATTATATGACTCCATTTTTTATTTAATGAGGTATGATAGATGGGCTCATCTTTTATTTAGCTAAATGGTGACCTTAGGGGGTAGTTTTGGTTCAAGGTATATATGAAATACAAGGCAATAATCTTGAGGAGTCCTTTAGTTTCCATCATTAAATCTGAACTTTTTAAAGAATTTGGGTTCATTTCTATATTTTCCTCCCCTCTATCAGGCTCTATCTAGCATGGCCCTGATCAGAATGGTTGGTAGTGGTGGCCAGGCACCATTTAGTTCTTCTGGTCTCAAGGTAGTTGAGACTGTAGTTGTTCATGTAGACTGATAGTCTTATGGACTAGTTTCTTCTCTGAGTCTTCGGTTTCCTTATTTCTTTTCTCTTTTGCTCTAGACTAGAAGATATATAGATAGATAGATATTTAAATATATGTTAAATATAATGTTAAATGTATATGTTTAAATCATATGTTTTTTTCGGTGTGAGCTTTCTCCCCTAAATGAAAATCACAACCTTGTTTCTTTTGAATGGTTTACACAACCTAATTATTACCATCTTTTAACACCATTACATGTTCTACTTTAATTTTTAAGATGAACAATAAGTGAAAAGCAAAATTATTTTAGAAATAGAAAAAAATTAAGGGAGTGCCAAACTAAAAGCAAAGAGCTGATTTGGGTGCAGGATCTACCACTTGAATCAAGCCACCCACTCAAAGATGTTATGATTCCATGATTTTCTACATCCAGTCAATTAGATGATAGAATCCTTCAGAATCACAATCAGAATTCCATGTGACTTTTCTGTTAAAGACAGGGAGGAAGTGGGAAGAGAGCTGTTACATTGTGGGAAATTGCAGTTAATGTCAGGAAGCAAAATGTATATGAACTGTTGTATGGAAAATGAATTTGCTCTGTAAACTTTCATCCAAATCACAATAAAAACAAGCCAACCAAAAAAAAAAAAAAAAAAAGGAAGGAAACATTTTTTGAAAGCCTAATATACCATAGATGTGATGGTAATAATGACTCATAACTATCTCATTTGGTTTTTAAAGAACTTTAGCAGATAAGTTTGATGTATGTGTGATGACATGAAAATATTTTCAAGTTAAATTGCTATGATTTTTTTTTTTTTTTTAAAGATAAGGCACAGATGAGTATATATGGTCACTCAAAAACTCACTGCCGTTGAGTCGGATCCGACTCATAGTGATCCCTCTTTGGGTTTCTGAGGTGGTATCTCTACTGAAGTAGATTGCTTTCAAGTAGTGGCTGGTGGGTTTGAACTGCTAGGTTTCTGGTTAGCAGTCACATGCCTTAGGCACTATGACTCTAGAGCTCCCGTAAGTATGGTATGATTCCATTAATGCAAAAATAAAGAAAGAAAGAAGGAAAGATAGGTCCTTTTATATGCTTAGAAAAATTCTAGAAGGCTACACAAGAAGACATTAACAGTGTCATTGTACCACTATGCAGAGCAGCCAAAAGGTGGAAGCAACCTAAATGTCCATTGAGGGATGAGTGGACAAATGAACAATGGTATGTGCATAGTATGGACCAATACTCAGCTAGTAGGAGAAATAGGAGCTCTGGTGGCCTAGTGCCTAAGGCATTTGACTACTACCCAGAAGGCTGGTGGTTCAAACCCACTTGCCATTCCTCGGAAGGAAGATTGGACAATCTACTTCCGTAGTGATACTGCCTTGGAAACCCAAGGAGGGGTTGCTATGAGTCAGAATCAACTCCACGGCAGTGAGTTTTTTGAGTAGGAGAAATGAAGTCTTGATAAACACTACAATATAGATGGAGCCTGAACACATTATGCTGAGTGAAATAAGTCAATCACAAAAGAACAAATATCATATGACCTCACTTATATGAAAAGACAAGAATAGGCAAATGTATAGAGACTAAAGTTAATTAGTGGTTACCATGTGCTGGGAAACAAACAAACAAACTCACTGCTATCAAGTTGATTCTGACTCATAGCAGCCCCCATTGTGTTTCTGAGGCTGTAAATCTTTACAGAAGTAGATCACCCCATCTTCCTTCCACAGAGCAGCTGATGGGTTTGACCTGCTGATCTTCTGGTTAGCAGCCAAATGCCTTATCTACTACACCACCATAGCTCCTTATCATGCGCTGGAGGAGGGTGGAAAAGCGTGGGTTATTGTTTATGGAGTACCGAGTTTCCGTTTACAGTTTTGGAAAAAATGTGTTGATTAATTGCACAAGTGATTAATATAATTGCTGTGAATAAGTTATATGTCTGTAAATAATTGGCAAACGTTTGTGTGATGTATCTACAATAACAACAAAAAAGTAACTGCTGAAGCTGATTATGTACAACACCTCATGGGATTTGTTTCTTTGATTTGGAGGTTTAGGGTCATGGTATCATGGGACTTCCCAGTTAATTGGCCTAATAAGTCCAGTGCTTCTGTTCTACTTCCTAGTTCTAGTACATGGGGTCTTAAAAGCTTGCAAGCAGCCATTCAAGTCACAGCAATTGATCCTGGAGAAACAGAGGAAGAAGGGAGTCAGGAATAGGAGAAAGAAGGGGAATATGTGCTAATTACTCCCATGAACAATTGCCTCCTTTGCTACGAGACCAGAAGATTGGATGGTACCTGGCTACCACTACTGAACATTTTGATCAAGAATTCTATATAAGAATCTTGATCAGAAGGGGGGAAATGTAGACCAGAATTTAAAATTCTGATGGAATCCAGATTTTCTGGAGTTATAAAGGCTGACTGAAGTGTGAAACTATTGTCCTGAGATAATCTTTAAATGTTAAACCAAAAAATATGTTAAAACCAAACTAATAGTTTCATTTAGCTAGTAAAGAATGTCTGCCTTAAGCAATGTGCTCTTTTAAGATCTATCTATTTGGAATCAAAGACTCTGGTGGCACAGTGCCTAAGGCATTTGACTGCTAACCAGAAGGTTGGTGGTTCAAAGCCGCCAGCTGCTCCGTGGAAGGAAGATGAGGCAATCTACTGTAAAGATTACCTCTTTGGAAACCCAAAGGGGGTCATTAGGACTTGGAATCGACCCATGGCAGTGGGTTTGGTGTTTATATGGAATCAAATTTACAACAGCAACTTGAAAGATTAGATAGGAAACTTAGGGAGCAATGAGTTTATGCTAATGGGGAAGGAACAACTTACAGAAGGGATGGGTAAGAATGGTTGCACAACTAAAAGAATATAATCAATGTCACTGAATTATACATGTAGAAATTGTTGACTTGGTGTATGTTCTGTGTATATTCTCAAAAACAACAAACATAAATTATTTTAAAAATTGTTAGCAATGGCTAACTCTGATAAATGGTGTTGTGTTAGTGTAGAGTAAAGAAGTTTTTTACTTCATGTTTTATATTCTTTTGCACATTAAAAAAAAAAAAAAAGAACAAGTATTAACCTAGCTCTTGGTGGCACTGTGGTTAAGGTATTGGGCTGCTAGCCAAAAGGTAGGCAGTTCAAATCCACCTGCCACTCCACAGGAGGAAGATGAGGCACTCTACTTCCATAAAGATTTACAGCCTTGGAAACGCGCTGGGAGTCACTGTGAGTGAGAATCAACTCAGTGGCAGTGGGTTTGGTTTTTGGTTTGTATTCATGTTAGGGGAAGGACAATCAGAGGAGACTTTGAGGAGGGAAGCGAATCAATGTATTTATTACATTCATTTGTGAAGAAAACTGTCTTGAAATAAGTGATAATTGCCTAAGTTTAAACAAACACATAAGGTTTTGTTTTATGAGAGTGAGAAGGGAGCTCCTAAATTGTCTGTGCTCTGCCTTTGGAATCTAACTTGTGATTTTTTGGCAGATACAGGTCAGAGAGAAATGGAGGGCAGGTGACACAAAGCCTTGGATGTGCATCATGATGACATTACAGTGATTCAGTTCTTGTTGCACAATACGAGACTCACTCATTTCTTTATTGTTCTTTCCTTTGGTACATAAAACATGTTTTACATTTGAGTAAGAAAGTGCCCTCTGGCAAAGGAAAATGTTGTGAAATTCTGCATGGTACTTATATCCTAAGACAACTGTGAAACACAAAGATAATTAATCATCCAAATACAGAGTTGGCTAAGAGAGCCAGTATGTGATCTTTACAGATTTTGGTTTAAATTAAATGGCAGTACCAACTTTAGTCCCTGGCGAGAACGATCCCTGGGCACTGTGCTTCAGAGGACCCTGCAAACATGCATTATGCTCACGTGCACACATGTGTGCACACAGTTTAAAGAACACACAGGCACCTCTGTCTAGGGGTCTGGTACTCAGCACTGGCATGGTGCAGCTCTGCTGACTCTAAACATCTGCTCTAGTGACTAACCCAATTCAGATCCCAGGGAAAGACTTTGCCATACTTCTTGCTGTGAATTTTTGTGAGTTACATTGCTACCAACATCAGAGTCACACGCTGCTTTGGAGTACAGAAAAGATTTGAGTGGAAGAAGAACTATGGTAAAAGAAATGACAAATTGTTGAATCCTCCTCAGTTACCATGAATGCAATAGATCCTTTCATAAAACGTATCTTTGCCTAGTAATGCTAGTAATGAATTTTCGTGCTTGTCTTTCTCCTCCAAGTCATGGTTCCAAAAGTTCTCAGCAGTTGCACATGGCAGCTAAGGAACTTGTTACAATATGAAACTACTCATATTCCTCTTCAGTTTGTATGTATATAGGTTGATACGTGCATGCATCAAGAAGGATACTGAGTCTTTACCAGGATTACTGATCAGGTCGAGACTAGTGAAACTCCTGAGAGTACAGCCTCAGGTTACCTTTCAGGCCTAGAATTGGACTCACTACGGTGGGTTTGCTTGCAGCCAAACAACATATAGGCTTATGAGCTGAACAGCTATGCAGGGGAGATGCACTCCTTAGAACAGTCGACCATGGGAGATCAGAAGGGCAGCATTTGCACAGGGAGAAAGCTAGGCAGGCAGGAATGCATAGGTAAGGGCACAGGGAAGAGTTAACCACAGGGAGGAGGGGGGAGGAAAGTTGTTCCATTGTGAATATTGTAATCAGTGTGGTGAAACAAAATGCGGTGAAGTGTTGAGTGTAAAATGAATCTTTGTAAAATTGCATCTAAATCACAATAAAAAATTTTTAAAAAAGGAATGATTATGATATTTAGTCATTACACTGGCAACAAGATGTGTACTGAATATTAGATTTGTGAATAGTTTTATTCAAATTTAATATTAAAATAAATAATTTTATTTTAAACTTTAATTTAAAATTTTTATATTCATTAATTATAATTTGAATTTCCCTTTTAAAATTTTTTATTGTGATTTGGGTGAAAGTTTACAGAGAATCCAAAAGTGTACTTGATTTATGCAGTGTTAATTCATATATATTACATAGTAATAAGGTTCACAAAACCATAGTTCAAAGTTATTTTCCTACTCTGATTTTTTTTTCTTTCTTTTTTTTCCTTCTTTTTATTGTGATTTGGGTGAAAGGTTACAGAGCAAAGTCATTTTCCATTCAACAGTTCATATACATTTTGTTTTCAATCCCCACAATGTAACAGCTCTCTTCCCACTTTCTCCCTTTAGTTACATTTTCCCTGTGTCCTTCTTTCCTATGTATTCCTGCCCTCTGAGCTTTCTCCCTGTGCAAATGGTGTACTTCTGATCTCCTGTGATTGTTCTAAGGAGTATAGCTCCCTGGTGTAATTATTCAGCTCATAGGCCTATCTGTTGTTTGGCTGAAGGTTAAGCTAAGGGAGTGAGTTCATTTCCAGGCCTGAAGGGTACCTCGTGGCGATAGTCTCCGGGATTCACCAGTCTCCCTCAGATCAGTTAGCTTGGTGTTTTTTTTTTT
>NW_006921600.1:10945157-10946717 GCF_000298275.1 Orycteropus afer afer
CAAGTGTCTTAGCCACTATGCTACCAGAGCTCCTAGATGAGGTAAATTTTACTTTCTAACTTAATAAATGATTTTGACTATTTTTGAAGAAAAATAACTTTCGTGAAAACATACCCAGGTTACTCACTCTTTGAAGATAATTTCACTCTTTTTAACCCTTACTACCATTAGGTCAATAGGACATAAATTATGTGAAAATCTTGATTATAAACATGCCTAATGATTTCATTGAAATAAAGGAAATTATATAATATTTTAAAATTACATGTACTTATTTTATTAATAATTCAACATTGTCAACTAATTAACAGAATACCCAGGCATATCCAATAATGATGTCTTTCATATTTTGCTAATGTCAGTCATAAAAACCATAGATTTCACTTATTTTGCAGTTCAGGTGTTATGAGGGTGGATTTGTCCAGGCAGAAATGTAAAACATGTTTGTCTTAACAGTTTGTTAGCATCCCTTATCTTTTTTACGTATTTAGACATAAGGTATGTAGTCCTTCATTTGTCCTCTTGCTCTGGCCCCCACAAAGGTAAGGGCAGCCTGCAACAAACAGTAAGTATATGTTGCACTTTGCAGCTAAGCCTAAGCCAAAGGGTATTTGCAGAAGAATTTGTCAATAAATAAATAAATAAGTTTTTCACTGGAATGATCTATATTATGAGGTAGTAGGTGCCCTGCCATCGACTATTAAAGCAGAGGATGGGAGACCAAATGGAGAGAATGCTGGGAGGGAATGCCTGTGTTGAGTAGAAGGTTAAACTAGCTGAATACCAACACCCTCCAACTTTAAAATCCTGTGAAGACTCTTATCTAGAAATATGGACCATCAGGTCTTCATCCTTGGTTATATATTTTAGAAAATGATAGAATCTGTCTAGATACTGGAGTCAGAGAAGCTTACTTAGGGCACTCAGTTTCTTCTGAACATTTTTTAAACATCTACATAATCATTTCCACCACAGAAGTTAAATAAATGTATTCATGTACTTTTTTTTTTTTTTTTTTTACTTTTTATTATCAGTTCATTTGGGTTAAAGTTTACAGAGCAAATTGGTTTTCCATTCAACAATTCATATACATTTTGTTTTGTGACATTGATTGTGATCTCAACAATGTAACAACACTTTCTACTTCTTCCCTATGTTTACAGATTTCATCTGTCCTTTCCTATCCTTTTCTGCCTTCTGAACTTTGTTCTTGGGCCAACACTGTCCTTTGATCTCGAATGGTTGATTTTTCTAAGGGGTGTGTACCTTCCTAGGTTATTGTTCACCTTACAGGCCTGTATATTGTTTGGCTGAAAATTGATCCCTGGGTGCAGGGATGAGTTCACTTCCAGTTTTGAAGGATGTCTATGGACCACCGGTCTCTATCAGACCAGTAAGCCTGGTCTTTTTATGATTTTGAGTTTTGTTTCACCTTTTCCCCCCTACTCTATCCAGGACCTCCTATTGTGATCCCTTTTAGAATAGTAGCCAGTCACCGTCTAGTTCTTTTTGTTTCAGGGTCATGGAGGCTGGGGTTCATGTGGCCCATTCATCCTTTGG
>NW_006921600.1:10946824-10957467 GCF_000298275.1 Orycteropus afer afer
CAGAGCTCCCAAAATAGAATGAAGAAGAATGCCTTTGTGCACTATGACCTTGATGTCCCCTGAGATTATGGTCCTTAGCCTTCAGACCCAGCAACATCTTCCTTCTGAGGAGTGGCTGGTGGCTTTGAACCGCCAGCCTTCTGGTTAGCAGTCAAGTGTGTTAGGCACTATGCTACCAGAGCTCCCAAAATAGAATGAAGAAGAATGCCTTTGTGCACTATGACCTTGATGTCCCCTGAGATTATGGTCCTTAGCCTTCAGACCCAGCAACTTATTCCCTAAGGAATTTGGTTATGGCTAAGAAATTTTCATAACTTTGCCCCCTGTGTGCTGTACTACATTCATGGATATATTTGCAACATGTGTAAATGTATATGTAGAAATATCCTCTGTCAATCTTATGTATATTCATGGGTGTTGCTCCACTCACCTTCCCATACCTGTTCAGCTTGTGTTTTTATGTATCCACTTAGGTTGTTTTTTTACTACTGTTACTGCAGGATTATGTATGTAATAATATTTGCCTTTGTTGCTTTTCATTCTTGTGCTCCTTCCAGGCCTTTCTTGGCCTTGATCATTTTGTGCTGGCCTCCCCCTTATTATATATTGCCTTTCCCTTCTCTTGTTAGTGATTCATTATTCTTCCCTCCCCCATCCCTGGTAAGCTTCAAAGAATGTTTCTTTCTGTGTGTAAAACTTTTCTCGACTTTTTAGATCAGTGGTCTATATAGTAGTTATCCTTTTGTGATTTACTAATTTACTCAGCATAATGTTCATCCAGGTTATGAGGTGCTTCACAGATTCATCACTGCTCCTTAACATTGTATAGTATTCCATAGCGTGTATATACCATAGACTGTTTATCCATTCATATGTTGGTGACCACTTAGGTTGTTTTCATCTCTTTGCTATTGTGAATAATGCTGCAGTGAACAGAGTGTACATATATCTATTCGTGTCATGGCTTTTATTTCTCTAGGATACTTTCTAGTAATGGGTTGGCTGGATCATATAATACCTGCATTCCAACTTTTTAAGGAAGTGTCATACCATTTTCCACAGTGGGTGCACCATTTTATAATCCCAGCAATGGCATTTGAGCATCCCAGAGTCTCTACATCATCACCACCCTTTGTTGTTATCTGTTTTTTGAATATTGCTCTTAATGCTGGGGTGAGATGGTATCTCACTGTTGTTTCGATGTGCATCTCTGTAATGGCTAATGATCCCAAGCCTTTTTTCATGTGTTTGTTGACCACCTGAATGAATGGCTTCTTTTGTGAAGTGTCTGTTCATGTCCTCTGTCACTTTTTATTTGGATTGTTTGTCTTTTTATTGTTATAGTGTTGAAGTTTTCTATAAATTTTAGAGAATAATCCCTCATCTGATATGTTGTTGCCAACACATTTTTCCCAGTCTGTAAATTCTCTTTTTACTCTTTTGGTAAAGTCTTTTGATGAGCATAAATGTTTAACTTTTAGGAAGCCCCAATCAGATAGTGTGTCTTCTGTTGTTTGTACATTTTCATTATGTTTGATAATGTCTTTATGCCATGTGTTAGGGCCCCTAACTTTGCCTCTATTTTTAATTTGATGAGCTTTATAGTTTTAGGTTTTACAGTTAGGTCTTTGATCCATCTTGAGTTAATTTTTATACATAATGTAAGATATGGATTCTGTTTCATTTTTATGCAAATGGATATCCAATTTTGCCAGCATCAGTTATTAAGGAGACTGTTTCTTTCTCATTTAATGTGTTTTGGCCCTTTGTCAAAGATCAGCTGTCTATAGGTGGGTGGATTTACATCTGTTGTTGTTGTTGTTATGTGCCATCGAGTTGGACTGACTCATAGCGACCCCTCCTTGGGTTTCCGAGGCAGTATCACTATGGAAGTAGATCGCCCCATCTTCCTTCCGAGGAGTGGCTAGTGGATTTGAACCGCCAGCCTTCTGGTTAGCAGTCAAGTGCCTTAGGCACTACGCTACCAGAGCTCCTGGATTTACATCTAGGTTGTCTCAATTATGTTCCATTGGTCTACATGTCTGTCATTGTACCAATACCAAACTGTTTTGACTGCTGTTGCATGTAGTAGGTTTTGAGATAGAGAAGTATGAGACCTCCTACTTTGATCTTCTTCTTCAGTAGTGCTTTGCTTATCTGAGGGCTTATCCCTTTCCATATAAAGGGGGTGATTAGTTTTTCTGTCTCTTTAAAGAATGATGATGGAATCTGGATTGGGATTGCATGATATCTGTAGATCACTTTGGGTAGACTTGACATTTTCACAATTTTAAGTCTTTCTATCCATGAACATGGTATATTCTTCCACTTATGTAGGTCTCTTGGTTTCTTATAGTAGTATTTTGTAGTTTTCTTTGTATAGATCTTTTATAGCTCTGATTAGATTTATTCCTAAGTACTTCATCTTTCGAGTTGCTGTTGGAGTGGAATGTACTTTCAAAAACAGATTGGTTGGCATCTAATATTTCAGTTTAAGCACTAAAACTGCCACTTAGCAACAACAAAAAAATGCATTATTCTCTGCAAATGTAGTTCACATAATCTTTAAACAAAATATTTAATTAAGATATAACCAGTCATGAGGGAACATTACAACAGAATTTCACTGTTCTCTAGAATACAGTTGATATGCATGCATGTGACAAACTCCAACATATCAGTTATAGAACTAAAATGCAAGCCTGGAGCTACTGATGGAGACTTTCCTATCTCTTAGAGAGTTTTCTTTTAGTGATGAGAATGTCCCACGTTTTTACAGGGAAAAATATATGGAGCATTGCAAAGTGGCAGGACCTTAGTGGTAGGTTACCTACTCTTTCAACTCATTTTGCTAGTAAGGAAACAAACTCAGAAAAGTTAGACAACTTGCATGAGGTCACACAACTAGTGACTACTAAAAGCAGAATTGGACCTAGGTGTCCTGGCTCTCAGTCCAATATTTATTTCTATATACTATGCTGTCTGTTGATTAAATGATATGGAATTAGGATTCCTGATGAAAAGGATCAGCAGCACACTGGGTAGAATAATCTCCTTGTTTCTAAATGAAACAAAGAAATAACAGTTCTCAGTTCTCTTGTGCTACTATAACAGAAATGCCACAAGTGAATGGCTTTAACAAACAGGAATTTATTCTTTTACAGTTTAGGAGGCCAGAAGTCAAAATTCAGAGTGCCAGCTCTAGGATCTGGGTGAAGACCCTTGATCTCGGGCTTCAGCTCTGCCTCTTGTTCCAGGCCCACTGGAGCTGGAGGTTTCTCCTGACTCACACAGCTACTGACTGCTGAGGCTGACAAATCCAAGAGTGGCAGGTAGAACAGCACAATCTCAAGATCGGAAGACAAAACGGCAGGCCAATGGTTCAAGCCCAAGATGAGATGAAGACTTGGCCAAACGCAGGATCCAAATGTGCCAAAATGCTGGAGACCTTTTCCAAAGCTTCTCCATGTATATTGGAGGCAAGCCATACTCCCAAAGTCACTCCCCTTCCACTACTTAGCTGCTCACAGCAGATTCTACAGTGGAGGTGATTATAGTTTCATCACAGGGAATAACTATATCCAGCTGCCAAGCCACTCAAAACTATGGCCCAGCCAATTGACACACAACCTTAGCTACCACACAAAATTTACCTAACAAAGTGTATAATGTTGTGATAATTTCAATTTGAGTTATTATTATTTAATTATTATTAATTATCTATATACTGAAATCATACAAATAGTCAGGTATACTCTGACTAGAAGGCCATCAGTGGAGGACGTCTCTTTCTGCAACTCAGCAAGATGACATTTGAACCTCTCCATCTGTCTGCTTTCTGTCACTGTTTATCTTTTCTTTAAAAAACAAGAACAAACAAAAAACTCAGATACTTTAATAATCCTTTTCAAGAAAATGTTCTGATACATTGTTGTTTTTGTTAGGTGTCCTCAAGTCCATTTCAACTGGTAGCATCTTTGTGTGACAGAGAACTGCCCTGTAGGGTTTTCTAGGGTATAATCTTTATGGGAGCAGATCAGCAGGTCTTTCTCCATGGAGCTGCTCAGTTCATTCAAAACAGTGGAAAACCAGTGCGAAAAAGAATTGGAAATCACAAAAGGCAACTTCACTCACTAAACGCAGATTGTGTAAGGAACTGAAATGCTAAGGGAAGGCACCAGAAATGGAAATTAGGCCAGATACAATAATAAGAAGAATGAGATAGGGGAGTATTGAAGGTCTATACTAATAAAAGGACAAAACCAAAAACAGGAAATGAAAATCAAATGACAAAAGACAAAAGGAAATTAAGAATTTGTTACATAAGGAAGTAGAGAAATAAAAAATAAAATTTTGCCTTATTAGGTGTTGGAGGGAAAATGCTTACTCACTAGCTTGGTCAACACAAACAGAGCTTCAGAGGGAGTCAATACTGCCCCATGGGAACAGGTGGGCTGCCTGTCTCCCAAGGGGATTGGGGAATTATCTTGGAAAGCCTCAACTTCACAAACTAAGTTGAAGGCAATACCAATGCCTTCCTAAAAGGTTGCTATAAAAATTAGACATTTAAAAAATCATTTACATGAGACCAAATAGTCAACAATTATTTTAAAACAAAAATGAGAATTAAGGAAGCAAGGAAACTAGATCAATGGAAACATAACAACCAGATGGAAATAATGAGAATGTTCAGTTGTGAAGAATGTAACCAGTGTCACTCAACCATTTGTGTGGAATTTGTTGAATGGGAATTTAAACTGCTGTGTAAACCTTCTCTGGAAACACAATAAACTGTTATATTAAAAAAAAAAAAAGAAGATAGTGTTCATAAAGCACTTAGCACAATGCCTGATACATAGGAAGTGCTCAGTCAATGGTAGCTATTATTAATATTATTACAAATTTATTAATTAAAATTTTCATTTTTGTGCTATTAAGTATTTATTACAACCATGGTATGATTGTTATATGACCTTCAAATACACAGGTCACTATCTTCTTAGCATAAATGGCTCTTGTTTCTAAGAATCTGTTTTTATTGACACACTTGATGATGAATGATCAGTGACAAATTTTACTATTGCGATGTTTTTTAAAAAAAAAAGGAAACAGAAGCAGCTTCAACAACTTTATTCCCAACATTATACAGCAAATCAGTGGCTTTTCTGAATGCAACACCTGCATCTCAGAGTCCTGTACTCTAGCGAAGAAGTCCTGCTAGGGCAAAAATAACCAATTAGTTATTTTATATTCTTATTTATATTCTATATCATGAAGACTGATCTAAGCAGTGATTTAGGCTTATTTAATTATAAGATATCTGCATTTGCCTTAGGATCTCTGGTAGCATGGTGCCTAAGGCACTTGACTGCTAACCAGAAGGCTGGCGATTCAAACCCCCAGCCACTCCTTGGAAGGAAGGTTGGGCAATCTACTTCCGTAGTGATACTGCCTCGGAAACCTAAGGAGGGGTCGTTATGAGTCGGGGCCGACTCGATGGCAAACAACAACAGCATTTGCCTTGTGGTATTGAATATTTATTATAAGGAACATCTGAAGTACCACTTGTTTGCAGGAAACTCAGGACAGCACTCACTGGAGGAATAGGGGCATTTCATATATAAAATATGTTCATGTTATTAAAACAAGTCACACATTGATATACTCATTAGAAAAACTGCTTTATCATTTTCATACTTGTCACATTAGAAATTTGTATATTTTATTCATTTGGTCTTATTTTCTACCCCTAAGAAGTACTAGAGAAACCCTCGTGGCACAATGGTTAAAATGATCAGCTGCTAACCAAAAGGTCAGTGGTGTGAACCCAACAGCCACTCTGCTAGAGAAAGATGAGACAGTCTGCTTACATGAAAAATTACAGTCTTGGAAACCCTATGGAGGCAGTTCCACTTTGTCCTGTAGGTTTGCTATGAGTAGGAATTGATCTAATGACAGTAGGCTTTTATATAGTATTAGTAAGGAGCCCTGGTGGCACGGTGGTTAAGTGCTTAGCCCCTAACCAAAAGAAGGTTGGTGATTCAAACCTACTTGGTGGCTCTGAGAGAGCAAAGCCCTGGTGAGCTGTTCCTAAAAAGACTACAGCCCAGAAAACCCTCTGGGGCATTTCTACTCTGTCACATGGGGTCTCTATGAGTAAGAATTTATTGTCGGCACATATCAACAACAAGTAGTACTAGCACCAATACTAATGATATCAGTACTAATATTTATTCATGCTTCCCTACCATACTTCTTCCTTCCCTTGCAGGTCTCCAGCTTCCAGTCCTAAGGTATTTGTTGTTGTTGTTATGTGCCGTCGAGTTGGCCCCGACTCATAGCGACCCCTCCTTGGGTTTCCAAGGCAGCATCGCTACGAAAGTAGGATTGCCCAACCTTCCTTCCAAGGAGTGGCTGGTGGGTTTGAACTGCCAGCCGTCTGGTTAGCAGGCAAGTGTCTTAGCCACTATGCTACCAGAGCTCCCAAGGTATTGTTTAGAAGGATGTAAACTGATAAAGAGGCTACAGTGTCGACATTCACATACCTATATGTGTTAGTGGGGACCATAAAGACCAGACAAGTAGAGGCTTTAAGCATCCAGATCAGAGTTTCCCAGCTGTAGGGTTCAGGGCTTAGTAGAATTCCAGAACACTGGGACATTGACACTGAGATGCCACCCTTTAATTTTTTTTTTTTTTTTACCAAGTAAAGACAAAGCTAGGAGCTCTGGTAGCATTCGACGGCACACAACAACAACAACAACAAAGACAAAGCTGATGTAGAATAAAACGTGGTAGCTTAAAATAACAATTACTTTATACTAACAGTTTTTCTTGTAAAAGAAAGAACAGGTCAAGTTTTAAAAAATTCTAGTACAAAGAACAAAAATACCAGAGTAAAGGCAATCAATAAGAAATAACTTTCATATGCATGCATAAATGTTTATCAACTTTTTATTTTTCCAATGTCATTTTGCTGGAGACCATTGGAAATGGATTGGCATAATTCTGTGTACTGATCTCTAGAGCTACTCTAGAGACTTCCAAAGAATCCATCTAGGATAAATGTAAAAATAAGAAGATAACTTCTATTGAGGGATTTCTCTATTCCACGTCCTGTGCTAAGTGCTTTGCTTGTCTACAGAGTAATGACCACCTGGTAATGCCCATGAGCCTATTTTTGTTCTTTTTTTTCCCCAGAATCTCATCACTATGAATTCCATTACAATCTGATTGGTGACTTGCTCTTTTCAAAAACATAATCACTGTATGAAACTTAAAAGCTCCTATATAACAAATGATTGGGCTGCCCTTTGGGGGCAGTTATAGTCACATCGATCATCTCATGAGACCCAGTGTTCTTTCAAAAGAGGTCAGAAAGTTGCCAGGTTTTTCTCACAGGCTTTGTGCAGTGACAAAGCAGTGCTTTGACCAGTGTCCTGGGCCTACTCTGAGACCACAACAACCAGCCAGTTCTGACAAACCAAAAATAGTCCCATAGTCTAAATCAAGACACATGGAGTGACCACCCTGAGTCACCCAAGCTCATTAGTTACATGCTTTATTTTTGGATAACTTTAGTGGGCACTGAAAGTATGTGTCATTTGCTGGTTTTTCTTTCTAAATAAGAATATGAGGAAAGGAACTGAGTCATGTGGTTTTGTTGAACTTACCATGAAGGTTGCAACTAGGATAGACGATGTGATTCCTCAGCTTTGGAAAAGGCACAACTAATTGTTTGAGATGATGTGTCTTTCTGAACAGTCTACACTGCAAAATAGGTCTGGGCCTGCAATGATACATAAGAAAATTTTGCTCCCAGGAATGCACATCATCATTCCAAGGTCTCTTTTGCCATTCAGGGTAACAAAACCCCACTAAGTGAGAAAGCTGATCTGCAATAGAATGTAGTAGCTTATTTGCCTTATGTAGGTTTATTTCCTGGCTAAATTGTTGAGTTAATTTTACCAGTGTATATGTTTGCATTGTAAATCTCCTAAATGTTCAATTTAGCAAATGTTTTATTGCCCTTTTTTCTTGAAAAATAGGAGCTCTGGTGGTGTAGTGACTAAGGCATTTGACTGCTAACCAGAAGGCTGGAGGTTCAAACCCACCAGTCACTTCTCAGAAGGAAGATTGGGCAACTATTCCCATAGAAATACTGCCTCGGAAATCCAAGGGAGGGTTGATATGAGTCGCAATCAAGTCAACGGCAGTGAGTATCTTTAAAAATGGTTTCCATGAGTATATGTAATCTCTAGATTCTTTACCATCTTCTGGCCCTCCTACCACTCCAACTTCACAACCTATCATTCTCTGTCCTTTCACTGCTTCTCTGCCTCCTTTTTGTTGCAAAATGCCAGGATCATTCTCACCTTAGGGTCTTTGCATTTGCTATTCCCTTTGCCTGGAATGCTCCTCCCCACCTTCCATCTCAAGCACACCCACCCCACCCCACCCTGTGATTTTTACATATTTGACTTTTTGTCACTTAGATCTCTGTTCAAATATCATCCTCAGAGAAGCTTTCTCTGATCACCTTGATTAAAATAGTTCATCCTCAAGAGTCATTTCCTAACATATCACCTTGTTTTATTCATCACACAAATATCTGAAAATGTCTTATTCACTTATTTCTTAACTTTATTTGTTTGCCCTCTCTAGAATGAAAGCTCCATGAGAATAGGGACTTTGTCTTGTTTATTCCCACAGCCTAGCCCTGGAATGTGTCTGACACATAGCAGCACTCAGTAATTATCTGTTGAATGAATGAATGAATACAACAATTCACCAGCAATTTTATATCATGTCACCTTTATCCCAGAGAGTTCATGTCTGAATGGTGGAAAGGCTAATGGATGTTCATCAAGTATTGTGACAATTTTATCATGAGTCAAGCCAAATGACTCAAGTTATCTGGCTTGACTTTCTATAACTGATCATATCACTGAACAATTGTCAGATCTCCACTCACTTAAGTTATGTATCTCAGTCTGAAAGAGCAATCAGAAAAAATCACAAATACAATTTTGATGTAAAAGGAAAGACTGGGTGTAATGATCTAGGATAGACAAATACTTCTCAAATAAAAGTATTTATTTCAATTCAGCAGCTAATATGATAATTACTCACTGCCGTCAAGTCCATTTGGCTGATAACAACCCCTCCTTGGGTTTCTGAGGCAGTATCTGTATGGAAGTAGACTGCCCAATCTTCCTTCTGAGAGTGGCTGGTGGGTTTGAACCACCAGCCTTCTGGTTAGCAGTCAAGTGCCTTAGGCAGTTACTAGTAGGACAAAAAAGAAGCTCTGGTGGTGTAATGGTTAAGGCATTTGGCTACTGACCAAAAAGTCAATGGTTTGAACCTACCAGCCACTCTGTGGAAGAATGATAGGGCTATTTGCTTCTATGAAGATTTATAGCATTGGAACCCAATGGGGGGTGGACAGCAAGTTTGGTTTTGGTTAGTAGAGGGGGAAAAAAAAACAGTAAATGCAAGAGGCTCATTCTTTCCATCTTAAAAATATTTATTTGGACCTCCTAACCAATGCACTAAGATAAGAGAAAGAAAGAAATTATATAACTATTTTAAAGTAGAAACAAAATTATCTTTACAGATACATGGTTACTACCAGGAGAACACAAGGAAAAAAAATTTAAGGGCTGATAAAGGAGTTCAGTAAGTTAGAGAGTTACAAAATAGACACATAACAGCAGTAGATTCTTTAAATTAGAGCAGCAATAGTCACTTTGGAAAAAAAAAAAAAAGCTAAAGAATGTTATGGACCTTACTATGCCAGCTATAGTTTTTTCTTTTTCTAGTGTCTGAACATGGCATCAATCTAAAACTGCTAAATACTCCTACAGATTTTAATATAATATGTGTTTTCCGATGAAAAAGCATAACTTACATCACTTGTTCATTTTGATAATAACATTTACATATCTCCTGTATTTATACCTCTATACTAAAAACTATGGAGAAAACAAAGGGAAAAGAAAGACATGGTCCTTGGTCTTGAAGAGTTTACAGTTCTTTTTCAAAGAAATAATGTACACATGTGAAACTACGAGAAAGCCCTTTCTTATTGAGCATCTTTAATGAGGAGGACCTCTTTGAAAGTGGTATGTGGAGTGGTGGGTGGCCTTTCTACAAATAAGGTCAGAACTCAGCCCTTGCCATTTATGCAAGCTATTAGAGGAAAAAATGACACAACTATTTACCGTTATGAAGTAATTAAACCAAACCTGTAAAGAGGAAGGAAAGCTTTCAACAAACAGAGATATAAATGAGAAGGCATTCCAAGTGGAGGGACCAACTTTGGGTATGAAAGTATGGGGCATGTTTGTGTGCGCTGAGTCATCCTGTTCAGCTGGAGGACAGGTATACATGAAAGAGTATTGAGAGGTAAGACCGGAAGGAAAGACTGGGGGTCAGGTCTCAGGTTGGGAGTCTTGACTCTGCAGAGTTTATATTATATTTGTTGTCATCATAGAGTCTTCAAAAATTTCAAACAAAAAGCAACCTGCTTGGAGCTGCATTACAGAAATATTGGTCTAATGGCGATATATAGGCATGGGGAGACTGAGGGCAGAAGATCTGTTAGAAAGCTTTAGTGGTAGGGACCTGAGTTAGGCTGACAT
>NW_006921600.1:10957992-10959638 GCF_000298275.1 Orycteropus afer afer
AGCATAATGCCTAAGGCACTTGACTGCTAATCAGAAGGCTGGCGGTTCAAACCCACCAGCCACTCCTTGGAAGGAAGATGGGGCAATCTACTTCCGAAATGATACTACCTCGGAAACCCAAGGAGGGGTCACTATGAGTCAGGTCCGACTTGACGGCACATAACAGCTACAACAACAACATAGCTTGACAACTAACTAGATATTGGACTGAAAGATAGAGGAGTGAAAGATGATTCATTGTTAAACCTTATTTTAATGTTAGTGGCATGTTCCATAAACATTAATAGGACTGTTAGGACTAAGAGCTGTTTGAGGGGAGAAGATGATCCATCAGTTTTAAACTGCTGCATTTCAAAGCATAGGACAATGATCTAGATGAAATGGTCCAACAGACAGTTGAAGATATGAAACTAACTCCAGGGATGAGTTGGAATAGAGATAGAGCTCTGGGAGGCATCTGCATAGAGGTGTTTAGAGGTGTTAGTGGGAACATTAGGAATACTTGAGAGTGCCACAGAGGAGGGACAGAAAGCAAAGAGAAAGTGTGTTGAGGACAAATCTTGGAGCACATCTGTGTTTTAAGTGAGGCACAAGAGGAGCCATTGAAGGAACTAGATAGAAGTGAGTTAGTCATTTGTGGGGCAAACTGTAGTCCACTCACTCCAAAGACAAGGGAATAAGAGTTTCAAGAAGATAGTTAACAGTTACATCAAATTCTTTAGGAAGATCATTGAGGACAGAATTCAAGAAAAGCTATTGCATTTGGCTGTTAGAGTGAGCACTGCTAGAATTTGTATTGTTTGAAGGGGATGTGGAAAATGAAATTGGATTTATGTGGACAAGGTATGAGATAAAGGAATTAGGTACACACCACAACCTCAAGAAATTGGTGGGAAAGTGTGGGAGAGAGAAAAGGTAGAAGTGTTAACTTGTTTTTCTGTAGACACCCATCTTTAAGTGAATAACGTGCCCAAAATATTTAAACTGCACACCAGAAATCCAGTCCAGTTTAACACCTATCTGTCATGAAACTTCCTTGTTAAGTTCCTTTCCCAAAGGTCAGCAGTCAACACAAAGTTGCTGATGACTTCCTAGAGCAGCAGCACTGGGCTGGATGCTGGGGAGGAAGGCGTAGGAGTATAAATGTAAGGGTGGAAGAGACAGCAGGTTAGGAGAAATGACATATGAGGCAACAGAAAACCATACTAAGAGCAGAGCTAGAAGTAATCAATTTGGTTCATGGAGATCACTGAGCTTCTCTTCTGTGTCAGGCACTTAGATCTGGTTAAGGGTTAAATCTGGGGTATGATTAAGGTGTCCATCCACAAAGAGCTTTCCGTCCAATGGTAAGGTCTAAGGGAGGAGATTATCAGTAGAAAGGAAACTAACAAAGCTGAAACAGGGAAGTGCTGGCATAGCAGGGGACGTGTCTTGTCTTAGTTTCCTAGTGCTATTATAGCAGAAATACTACAAGTGAGTGGCTTTAACAAACAGAAATTTATTTTCTCATAGTTTGTTGTTGTTGTTGTTAAGTGCCGTCGAGTCGTTTCCAACTCATAGCGACCCCATGCACAGCAGAACGAAACACTGCCCGATCCCGCGCCAGCCCCACAATCCCTGCTATACTTGAGCCCATCATTGCAGCC
>NW_006921600.1:10960773-10966002 GCF_000298275.1 Orycteropus afer afer
AAACATCTTTCTGGTATTCTTTGCCTTGAGCCAAGATCCATCTGACAACAGCTATGATATCCCTTGTTCCACATCCTCTTCTGAATCTGACTTGAACCTCTGTTTCACAGTTTAGGAGGCTAGAAGTCTAAATTTAGGGTGCCGGCTCCAGCAGAAGGTTCTCCCTGTTGGCTCTGGGGGAAGATCCTTGTCTCAGCTTCTATAGCCCCAGTGTTCCTTGGTTCCTTGGTGATCTCCATGGCATCACTCTTTCCCCCATTTATGTTTGCTTGTCTCTGTGTCTAATTTGCTCTTTTTATATCTCAAAAGTGATTAGATTTAAGATATACCCTACCCTGACATGGCCTTATTAACACAGCTGAGGAAACCCTATGTCCAAATGGGATTGCATCCATAGCTATAGGTGTTAAGATTCCTACATGTATTTTGGCGGGACACTTTTCAATCCCTAACATGTCACTCAACCTAATTTGAAAGTTGATTTTCATGAGTCAGAGCAGAGGAAAGGAGGCAGTGACTTGTGAGACACACTTGAAGATAACACAAGCATGAGGACTGCCCCCCCGTGGGCCAGTAATACCCCTCCTGATTACAGTAAATGTGGAGGAATAGCTGGACACAAGAGGGAAAGAGGTTACAAAGGTGATCCTGAAAGTCATTGCCTGACTGGTGGAGGTAGCTACCCTTCCTCAAAGACCTTAAGGAAAAATTTCAATTCTGCTTGTTTTTTGTTTTTCCCATGCTAGGTCACTGAACTGCAAGTGAAAATATACTTGTGTCATGATCATACCACTGGTTAGGAAAAACATTTTCTACCGAAATAAAAAATGCATATGTAAAATTTCACAATCTATTATATTCATGTAAAGGACCATCCCAAGACCAAGCAATTCTTCTCCACTCACCTTGTTGGAAGAGGGGGAAGGAAGGAAGACTTGACCATTGTCATCAGAATCAACCCACTCTCACCCACAATCTACAAGGTGGTTGTCAACAGTCTTTCTAGATGACCTGTCATTTTGTGTCATCTTTGTCATGAGACCAGTGACAGTGTACCTCCAATATGTGATGCCAAGATCCTTTCCTGACAGTGAGCCCACAACATCATGTTGTAGGTTTTGAAGAAGCAGAACAATGAACTGGATAATTGAACTTTATCCTTTTTGGTACCACTTGATGTCAGACCCTTTCCTTAAAAGTCACTTCATTTTTACTGTTACCAAAAAATGAAACCAAACTCACTGCCGTTGAGTCAGTCCCAACTCATAGCGATCCCTCCTTGGGTTTCTGAGATGGTTTCTCTATAGAAGTAGATTGCCCAATCTTCTTTCTGAGGAGTGGCTGGTGGGTTTGAACCACCAGCATTCTGTTGGATAAAAGACCTCCAAGACTCTTTCTAAGTTTAAAAGACTTTAAAGGCCAGGGGTTGACTAGTGAACTCTCTTGGTGGAGGATTAGAGGTGGAGTAGGGTTGATAGGAGAGCAGGTGTTAGCTTGTTTATTCTCAAGATACAAGAGAAATGAGCCATCAGAATCCTAAGAAGGGTGTGCTTATAGGGAGGTGACTTTAGAATATTCTACAAATGGCTATTATTTCCTCAGCATGAAACAAAGGGAAGCAGAGATAAGATGCACACTGAGGTCTGAGGATTGCATGTCTACGCAATAATGTAGAGGACTGGTCAGAATTCCTTTCACCTATGATGTTCCAAAAAGAGCCCTGGTGGTACAGTGATCAAGTGTTCGGCTGCTAACTGAAAAGTCAGTGGTTCAAATCCACTGGCTGCTTTGTGGGATAAAGATGTGGCAGTCTGTTTCTATAAAGAATGCAGCCTTGGAAATGCTATGGAGCAGCTCTATTCTGTCCTGTAGGGTCACTGTGAGTCAGAATCAATGCAACAGCACAAGTTTTATGATAAACCAAAATTACTGTTTTAGAGCTTAACACAGTACTTTGTACATTGTCCCTGACTTAATAATTTACCAATAAATACAATCCAAGAAAGTCCTGAGTGTCTGGAAACTGTGGAATTATTTTGAGATATTCACTGAAGAGTGTAAAAGGGTCCGGTCATCCATCTGATGAGTCCTTAATACCCAGTGGATGTGCTAACAGCTGCTGTCTGGAAATTGTCACCATCCAGTAAAGGCACCAGGTTAATGAGTCTCCAACAAGGACCAAAAGAATTCATGACATGATGCTTCCCTTCACTTTGACTTGGTAACTAACTTTTGGATGTTCTCAGATCATTTTAGAGCTTTCAGTTATAGAATTGAGGGATAGGCGCAGGCAAAGTCCCAATATCCAAGAGCAAAAACAAAATACAGGTGGTGCAGTGCCTAAGACATTTGACTACTAACCAGAAGGTTGGTGGTTCAAACCCACAAGCCACTCTGTGGAAAGAAGACAATCTACTTCCTTAAAGATTTACCACCTCCCAAACTCAATGGGGGTCACTATGAGTCATAATCAACTTGATGGCAGTGTTCTTTCTTTTTTTAAATACAGGTATCCCCCACTTTTCCAAAGTTTGCCTTACACCATTTCACCTTTACAAAAGGTGTACATTAGTACCTGTTTTCACTAACCAAAAAAATCCAAAGACGATTTTCACTTTTATGAAAAAAGGAGAAAAGTGAAATTAGTGTTCAGCTTTTGTTTAGCAGTGAACCATTAAAGAGGCAGCAGGCACCTGAGCAGCGAAAGTGCCATCGCCAAGCTCCTTCCCTGGGAACCACAGTTAACATCTCAGCATCAAGCTGCCATAGTTTTGAACTGGCTGTGAACACGATATGTTAGTGTTATTTTAGATTTTATGTGTTATTTGGTATGATTTGATAAGTTATTTTTTGGGCTAAGGAATATTCAATAATTTTTCCTGTATAAATTAATGGTAATTGATTTTTTGCTTCATGCCATTTTGGCTTATAGAATGTTTCATAAGAACGCTCTACTTTCAGATAGTGGGGGAAACCTGTAGTCTTCTTAGGTGTCTCAACGGGCCTACTGGAGAAGGCACTAGTTAGGGATTTGTTTGTTTCTGTCTTCAGTCTTACCTAACTATCCACACCAAAGACTCAAGAACAAATGGCTCAGCTGAGCTAGGATGATAAGCACCTTGGAGACAGATACAAAGAGGGATCTCTCTTCTTTGGCATCACTGTCTAGCAGTTGTAGGCTCACGGCTCACGTATGCAAGTTGCTGCCAATGAGATGCATGATAGACTTTGTTGAAAGTGGCAACTGTTCCCAGGTAGAATCTAGATTCTCCCAGCAGAGACTGAAACCAGCAAGAACCCTCACTTTCCTTTACAACATAGCACTTTCTGATTCCTTTAGTTTTTTTCTTCCTTCTTTGAGTGAACAATAAAATAGTCAACCACTATCAGAGAGATGCAAATCAAAACAACAATGAGATACCATCTGGCCCCAGCACTGATGACAAAGTTCAATAAGACAGAAAATAACAAATGCTGGCAAGGATGTGGAGAGATCTGGACTCTTCATATACTGCTGGTGGGACTGTAAAATGATACATCCACTGTAGAAAGCAGTATGGTTATCCCTTAAAAAGCTGGAATTAGAAATATCATTTGAGCCAGCAATCCCATTACTAGGTATATATCCTAAAGAAGTGAGACCCAGGACAAGAACAGATACATGCACATCCATGTTCATCACGGCATTATTTACAATAACAAAAACGTGGAAACAACTTACATGCCCACCAATAGAAGAATGGATATAAAAACTATGGTACAGACACACAATGGAATACTATGCAACACTAAAGAATAATATAGAATCTGCAAAACACTACATAACATGGATGAACTTGAAGGACATTATGAGTGAAGTAAGTTAAGCACCAAAAAAAAAAAAAAAAAAAACCAAACCAAATTCACTGCCATCGAGTCAGATCTGACTTATAGTGACTCTTCCTTGGGTTTCCAAGGTGGTATCACTATGGAAGTAGATTGCCCAACCTTCCTTCCGAGGAGTGGCTGGTGGGTTTGAACCGCCAGCCTTCTGGTTAGCAGTCAAGTGCCTTAGCCACTATGCTACCAGAGCTCCCACATAAATTATACTTCAGTAAAATGTATTAAATTAAATAGTCAGCCATAGCGTAGAGACTCGGAGCTCTCACCCAGTGTGTTCATGCTTCCCATAGGTACTCTGTGTTTTGCAGGGTAAGCAGAGCCAGGGAGAAGGCCACACAGGAGAGAGAAGCTCCTATGTCCATACAGTTAGTTAACCCTTTAATCTGCCACCCTACCCCAATCACTATCCACCTTATCCCGCCCCAAACCTCAGACCACCTGCTAACCTGTGGTATTTCCTTTCTTCCCCAAAATTAGTGCTTGGAATTTATTTTAATCCAATTTCCCCTGAACACAAGTATTAGTGAGAATAAAGTCCTGCTTCTGGACATGAGGAGTCCCTGGTGATGAAATGGTTGACCTGCTCAGCTGCTGACTGAAAGGTGGGAGGTTCGAGTCCACCCAGAGGCCCCTCAAAAGAAAAGCCTGGTGATCGGCTTCTGACAAATCAGCCACTGAAACCCCCATGGAGCCCAGCTCCACTCTGACACGCATGGGTCATGTAAGTTGGAATCGACTCAGTGTTACTGGTTTGTTTTTTTGGTCTAGACATGAGAACTTGAATTTGTCATGCTGTCCGGCTCTACAATAGAAGAACCAATGGAGGTGTAACAGGGGACGACCTTGTTTTGAGTGTTCTCTTAAAAGAAGGCTGCTCTTGGACTTGCCTTGGCCACTGGATTAAGTCTAGAGTCCTGGGGCTTCACCTTGCCACCTACTTAAGTGTGAGCTCAAAATTTCTGAAACTCTCAGGTTCTCAGTTTCCACCAGTGTAAAAGTGGGAATAATGCCCCACATCTCTTGGTGTTATTCTGAGAATCATAAGCAGAGGTGCAGTGTTTGAAAATGCTGACACAGTGTGTATCAGGAATTTACCTCAAAAGCTTTTCCTTGAGCTGCTAAAAGCACCCTTTCTCCTGGAAAATGCTCCAGATGCTGCAAGTGCAGATGACACATGGTCTTAGTATCACAAAGAGTAGGTTAATGGGAAATGACTTCAGTTTTACTGCATCTTCTAGTAATCCTGTGATGCCATCGCAAAAACAAAAAGCACGTGACTACTTGTAAGCCCGCTGCACCTGAAAAAGAAATTGGATTCAACTCAGGGAATCAGGCTGTAAAGCTAAT
>NW_006921600.1:10969829-10973165 GCF_000298275.1 Orycteropus afer afer
CAGGCAGCTGGTGTTTGAACAAACCTTCCAGACCATTCTGATACACACTCAAGTTTGAGAAGCACTGTACCACAGGGACCTGTGAGAGGAAAAAGGAGGGGAAGGGAGGTCCAAGAGGTATTCCTCTTTCTCAGGCCCTTTCTGAGGACTGTGTTCTTGCCCTGACATTCTATCAAACCCTCTTTGTTTGCCTGGACTGACTTCAAAGGATTTGAACAGGGTCATTCAAAGAAAAGTTATAAGAGAAATGAAGTTTTGACGGCCCATACCACACCCCACCCCCTTGAGCAACTGCCCCTTTGTGCCTTGCCCAGCTCCCCTGCTCGGGATGCCTGGTGGTGACTAGTGCCCCCCCCTTTGTCCTCCTCTCCTGAGCAGAGATCATGCCAAACCATAGTGGTTTGACAATCTGTGTGCTTCAGAATTCAGCCCAAGGAAATAATAAATATTTGTGTGCAAAGATATTCATCTGAGTGTGATTTATTTAGAACAAAATGGAATTGGGTAACAACTCAGATAGCCAAGAGTAGAGAATTTGTTGAAAAAATTATGGTACTCTCACATGATGGAGTACTATGCAGCCATCTAAAATGATGTTTTCATAAAACACTTGGTATCAGGGAGGAAATGTCAACAATATAAAATTAAATGATAGAGATGGACACAAAATAGTATGTATAGAATAAACCCATATATGTGCATGGAAAACATCTAGAGCTAAACACTTAAAATGGTAACATTGTTTACCATCTCTGGCTAATAGGATGGCAGAGTATTGTAATTTTTTTCTTTATATTTTTGGTAGTTTTCAATTTTCTTTTATGTAGTTTTATTATTGAAAAAATCATTTTTGGTACTTTCTAATTTTCTACAATGAATGAGTACTATTTTTACAAACAGAAATTAAACAATAATGTGTGCTATTGAGTTAGTCGTTTTCCCCTTTCAGGTCTCAGTTTCTCAGCCCTCCTTGGTACCCTTCAAGAGCTGATGGGACAGGGAGAAGCAAGACACAATGCCTGCCCTCCAGTGCTCACAGCAACTATTTTATGGGCCTCCCTCCACCCCCAATGGGGAGAATATGACTATTGACAGCTCCCCTATAAAATATTTTCTCCTTAAACTTCTGCTTTTGCCATATTGTTTATCAAGAATTGAGTGAATGTGGTGGCTATTTATTCCTTTTCATCCTCTTCCCACCTTCTGTTGGTGACAGCAGTGACCACCTGAGTTGTCGTACTGGCACAGGCTCAGGTGTGAGCATTTCCTGCCTAGGTCTGACAAGAAGCAAGACCAGAGAGGGCCATTAGTGCACAGGTGAAATGGCAGGGGTTCAGCTGTGCCTCTGAGGCTGGCCTGAACTGGCAACAGGCAACTCTGTCACAGTGCTCTGAAGCCATAGTGAGCTCTGGCAGCCAGTGGTCCTTAGAAGTCAAGTGTAGGGGCAGGCTCAGATGCGGACAAGTTCAGATAGTCAGAAAATAACACAATAGCCCAGCACAATGCTGGCCTGTGGTGGACACACAACAAGTATTTGTTGAGTGGAAGAATAAATGAAGCCTCATCACAGTCTCTGGAGATGAAGACTGTCTACCAGAGAATGCCAGCCAGGGCCAGGGGCCTGGGCACAGACAAGCTTACAGGGCCAAGGAACTGGGGGAGAGCCTTGCTGTGCATTAGAGGAATGGCACGTAGCAGAGGGGACAGAAGGGGCTTTGGAATGTAATAGGTTTGAATCCCACCTCTACCACTAGCAGCTATGTCACCTTGGGCAGTTTACCTAACCTGCCTGGGACTCATTTCCTCATCTGCAAAGTGGGGCATTAGCCATTATTGTTCCACCCTGTGGGGTTGTTTTATGACTGTATTCATTTCCTCAAAACAAAACGAAACAAATTCATGGCAGTCAAGTCGGATCCAATTCATAGCAACTTCTCCTTGGGTTTCCCAGGCAATATCTCTATGGAAGTAGATTGCCCAATCTTCCTTCTAAGAGGTGGCTGGTGGGTTTGAACCACCAGCCTTCGGGTTAGCAGTCAAGTGCCTTAGGCACTATGCCTCCAGAGCTCCCATTTCCTATGGGTGCTAAAACAAAATGCCACAAAGTGGGTGGTTCTAAACAACAGAAATGTATTGTCTCACAGCTCTGGAGGCTAGTAGACTAAATTTAGGGTGTTAGCAGAGCCATGCTCTCTGCAAGGCTCTGGGGAAGATCCTTCCTTGTCTCCCTGCTTCTGATAGTTGCTGGTGTTCTTTGGCCTGCAGATGTTTCTCCACACGGGTGTGGTTCCTTTTTATCTGCCTCTCTCTGTCGTGTCTCTGCTTTTTTAGAACACCATTCTGATTGGATTAGGATCCACCCTACTCTGGAATGACTTCATGTTAATTTAACTGATAAGGTCTTCCAAGACCCTATTTGCAAACAGGGTCATGTTCACAAGCACTAGAGTCAGGACTTCTGCATACATCTTTAGGGGACACAACTCAATCCCTAACAATGATGCTTACTGAGATAAGATAAAGGACAATTCCAGTGGCTCTGAGGCAGCCCTAGAGGGGCTTAATAGGCAGCAGTTTGGCCATGACCCCGGTGAGCACCAGTTGGGGAGCTAGGGCATGCTGTCGCTTGCCCAGGAACCCCTGCAGGTCACTGGCACCAGGCACTAGCCCTGGTTGGCAGTGGAGGCTGCCTGCCTCTGCCCTGCCTGGTTCAGGAGCTGGCCAGACCTGGGTGTGGAGGTGGATACTGCAACTGATCTGGGAAAGCAGAGAGAGTGAGGAGGGAGCTCGCATCCAAGGTCACAAGGATAGGGAAAGAGGTCTTGGTCCTGAGCACCCAATGGGACCCTCAGACAGGGGGTATCAGTTTGGGCTTCTCTTTCTCAAGGACAGGGTTGGTCTGGAGGCTAGTTTGGAATTTTGTTTACTTGAGGAAACTTGTCTTTACCAGGAGTTCTTACAGCTGTTTCTGTGGTGTGCTCCCAGGTCACTCAGACCTCTGGTTCACACACTGTTATATTCAAAATGGCTCCCTAATGCCATAGCAACAACTTGAGGCCCTTTTTTAGGCAGGCCATTCTCAGATATGAACAAACTTTCCATGAACAAACATTCTTTCTTCTCAAGCCAGCCCCCCACCACCACCACCTAGAGCTTTCTTGTTAAAAAGTCCTGCCCCCAGTGTTAGAGCTCCGTCGGCACTCAACGACCACGCCACACACCAGGGTACCCAACAGGAGATTTTATTAAGGAGGTGAAAGGGCGCCTGCACTGAGGAAGGACAGAAGAAGAGGAGGAAGAAGAAGAGGAAGAAGAGGAGAAGAGGAAGAAGAGAAG
>NW_006921600.1:10973350-10973936 GCF_000298275.1 Orycteropus afer afer
GGAGTTTGTCTCTTGTAGTACCAAAACCAGTTTTCTTTTGCTTCAACTTCAGAGATGCTGGGTTGTTTTGCCTGGTTGGTGATTTGTAGTATGCAAAGGTCCTCGAAGAAGGACTCTAAAGGTGTTGACTGGACATGTTTGGCATCTGGTGTTCTGGGACCTGTAAGACAGGCTGGGTTGCAATGATTAGGGGAGGGAAGTGAGAACAGGGAAACCTAGGTGGCCAAGGTATCTTATTAGTTGGGTGGTCTCCACGAGCGCAAGGGAATCTCTTCCAGGTCTTTAGCTTGAAGGATCATTTGGTTTGCTGTCTGTAGCAACATTTGGGTAGATATCTGGTGGACCTGTGATTGAATGAAACAGAGAACACAGGGGGCGATGGTAACAATCAACATGGTGGAGATTAGGGGGCCCAAGAATGGTAGAAGCCAGGGTAGGGAGTCTGAAAAGAGGGAAGAAAAAGGTGGTGGACCATTGTTAGTGGATAGACATTGATCTATATTAGTTGCCCTCTAGATGAGTCTTTTGGCTGTATCTTGTACTATACCTGACTGATTTATATAGAAACAACATTCTTCTCCCAGAA
>NW_006921600.1:10976982-10977877 GCF_000298275.1 Orycteropus afer afer
CTGATAAGGTCATTTGAGGGAGTGGGGGGGCCGGCGACCCAACGGTGGGTGGACACCAGGGGGCTGTCGAAACCCCAATGTCCCTTTTGTTTGTATTTGGGGCAGGGCCTTGTGGGAGGTTTGGGGTTTGGGCATTCACTAGCCCAGTGGCCTTGTTGATCACATTGGAAGCAGGGTCCCAGAGGGTTGGAAGGTCCCCCATTGGGGCATCGTGGCACGGTGGGATTGATGGCCTGTGCCAACAATTGGTATTTTTGTTCGGCTCTTATCTCATCTTGGCCATTACAGGCTTTAAACGCAATTGCGAGAGTTTCTGCCTGGGGAGTAAGGGGACCCCTTTCTAGTTTTTTAGCTTAGACTTAATGTCGGGGTAGGCTCAAGAAAAAAAGTGCATCATAACTAGTGTCTGGTCATCGGCAGACTCCGGATCTAGGTTAGCATATTGCTGGAGGCCTTCAATCAGTCTCTGAAGGAAGGTGGATGGATTTTCGTTTTTATCCTAAATAATTTAATTTAGTTTATCATTATTGACAGCCTTCATGGCTGCTCAGCGTAGGCCATGGAGTAGGCAAGCTAACATACCTGTTTCCAGCATCGGTACCTGCCTGAGTATGGTAGTCCCACTTTGGGTCTCGATTGGGGACAGCATCCACGCCTGCTGGGTGATGATTGTTTGTGAGGTGTTCTTGATCTGCATGGGCAGGGGCCTGCTCCAGCACTCTTTTGTTCTCCTCAGGGGTAAGTGAATTTGTTAGGACAACAAAAATATCGTGATAAGTTAGCTGGTATGATTGTGTCAGGAATTAAAACTGTTTGATAAAGGTTGCAGAATTGGAAGTGAAAGATCCAAGCCTAGACTGAATGAGAGCCAGCTCAGCCATTGGAAAAGGGGTAT
>NW_006921600.1:10979129-10980950 GCF_000298275.1 Orycteropus afer afer
AGAGGAGGAAGAGGAAGAGGAAGAAGAGGAGAAGAGGAAGAAGAGAAGAAGAGAGAGGAAGAAGAGGAAGAGCAGGAAGAGGGTGGTCTTATATAGACCCGGGGTTAGGAGGTTGTACATCAGAGCTGGGGGAAGAGGTCTTAAGCTATCAGAGGCTATGTTGCCTTTTAAAATTCACGCCTTGCAGGAAGCTCAGTTTTGACTTTCTTTAACTGACTTATGACCTTGGGTGGGGCAGCAGGGAATGAAGAAGAACCCATCTTGCGTGGCATATCTCTAACACCCAGATCTTTGGGTTTATCCTTACTTGAAAAGTATCCATTGTTAATGGTTCCCCAGTTAATCCACCAATTCTGTCATTCCTACCTGTGTCTCAGGAAAGATTTGCTGGCCCAGCAGTTCCTGCTCTCTCGTGGCTGTCTTCTTACATGGTCCCCTCTGTACTTTATATCAGCTTTTACTAGACCATGAGCTTACTTGGGGTGGGGTTGTGTTTTATCCATCTTTCTGTGCTTTGCAGATCCTAGCACAGTGTCTGTCACATGTTGTTGTTGTTGTTGTTATGTGCTGTCGAGTCGGACGCGACTCATAGCGACCCCTCCTTGGGTTTCTGAGGCAGTATCACTATGGAAGTAGATTGTCCCATCTTCCTTCTGAGGAGTGGCTGGGGGGTTTGAACCACCAGCTTTCACATAGCAGGTGTTTAGCTAACATCAGTTGGGTACGATGAAGAATGAAGAAGTGTAGAAGACACGGGGTTGACCACCTAAATGCTATTCACAAATTTCTCCCCTACCTTTTCTACCATGAGGTTAAAAACTAAATACTTGATTTTTTAGCTACTCTTGCAAGTAAGGGTGGCCACACGAAACAGGTCTGGCCAGGAGGATGTAAGTGAAACTCTCTGAGAAAAAGTGTCTTTTCAGAATGAGAGGCAACTTCTCTAAAAGAAAGCCTTTGCTCCCTTTGCACTTTCTACTTCTTCCTACCTGGAACACAGACTTGATGTCTGGAGGTGCAGTTGCCACCTGGCAACCATGAGGCAACAGGCAACAGTCAGAATGGCCAAGTGAAAAAGAAGGAAATATCCTGGCACTTTATAGACGGCATCATCAGTGCTGCTAGGCTAACAAGCCATTCAGGTTTTCCCAGGACTGAGGAATTTCCTGAGATGTGAGAGTTTGAATGCTAAAACAGAGATGGTTCTAGGCAAACCTGGATAGATGGTCACCCGACTCCAGTCCTGAACTGCTTATTTCCAGAAATTTCTTCTTAAACAGTGAGAAAAATAAGCCCCTATTTATCTCAGCCATTGTATCAGGTTTTCCTGTTATTTGTAGTCAAACACCTTCCTAACTGTAGCACAAGGTAAGAGTCATCAAACTATGCAGGTCTTTGGTGCTAGCTGCTTTCATAATTGCGGCTACATGGCAGATTTTCTTATCTCCGGTTGTCGTAGTTTCCTAGTGCTGTCATAACAAATACAATAATGGCTTTAAAGAACAGAAATTTATTTTTTGTTAGTTCTGGAGGCTAAAAGTCCAGATACAGGTCTTGGCCATATTGATTCTTTCTCTGTCAAAGCCCTGGGCTCTTGGTTCCTTGTCTTGTAGACAATCCTCACATGGTGTCTGTCTTCCTCTGTTTAAGTGTGTCTGGTTTCCAATTTCTTTTTATTACTCAGAAGTTAATAGGTTTAGGACCCATCCTCAGATTAATATGGCCTCATGAACATAACAAAAAACCCTATTCTCAAATACCATTACATCCACAGGTATAGGGATTAGGATTCCAACATATATTTTTTTGGAGGGGAGCAGC
>NW_006921600.1:10981515-10982101 GCF_000298275.1 Orycteropus afer afer
CCAAGCTGTCTCCCTGTGCATACATAGCTCTTCTATTGTCCCATGATTGATGTCTCCAAGGAGTGTATCTACCTAATGTAAATGTTCAGTTCATATGCCTGTCTTTTGTTTGGCTGGAAGCCACAGGAATGGGTTCAATTCTAGACCTGAAAAGCAGCTAGGGGCCATAGTCTCAGGGATTCCACCAGGCTCTATCAGACAAACAAATCTGGTCCCTTTTTTATTCTTTTCTTTTTTTTTTTATGATTTTGAGTTTTGTTCCATGTTGTTCTCCCACTCTGTCCAGGATCTCCAATGTAGATCCCCCTCCAAGTGGTTGACAGTGGTAGCCAGGCACCATCTTCTGGTCTCATGGTCATATAGGTTGAGGATCTCATGGTGTACCAGTATCTTGGACTAATTATTTCCATGTCTTCGGTTTCCTTCATATTCTGGACGAGGAGAGACCCATCTTTCCATATAGATGGCTGCTTGCAAGCTTTTAAGATCCCAGTCACTACTTGCCAAAGTAGGATGTCAAACAATGTTTTTGTGTAGTATGTTATACCAATTGAGCTTGATGTCCCCTGTGACCATGGTCCCAAGC
>NW_006921600.1:10983381-10984555 GCF_000298275.1 Orycteropus afer afer
AGGATCTTATTTTCTCCTCCCTGATAATTTGGGTTGAGAGGAGTTTTCTTCAGATCCCCTTCATAGTCATAGTTCTGGAAAGATCTTCTCATATCATGACCCTCACCCTGCCCACCACCAGTCTTCCTTCTGGATCCCATGGCCTTTTTGTTGGCTATGGGCCAGTGACCTAAGGCCACACCCTGACTTCAGTGTGCTGTGGCCTGGAGCTGTGCTTCTCCTGGGGCCTCCTTGGTACAACCATAAGCTCTTGATGGGTCTTTGTATCACACTCACTGCATGGAGATGGGTCTGTCCCACAAGAGGCTATTGATTGGCTGCTGGTTGACCTGTACTTGCACATGTGGAGCAATTGGCATATCTGACTCTCATTTCCTCTAACAGTTTGCATATCTATCTATTTACAGCTGCCCCTTATAAAAGTGATGTTTATGAAGGATCTTTAATAACATGGAAATTTTTTGCTTTGTTAATGGAAAAAGCAGAATATCCCAAGGATATGAAGTCCCAAGGAACCCTGATGGCACAATGGTTAAGTGCTTGGCTGCTAACTCAAAGGCTGGCAGTTGGAAACCCAGCAGCTCCTCAGGCGAAAGACATGGTGATCTGCTTTCATAAAGATTCACCAAAACCAAACCTGTTGGTGTTGAGTCAATTCCAACTCATACCAAACCTATAGGGCAGAGTAAAACTTCCCTACAGGGTTTCCAAAGC
Organism: Orycteropus afer afer; assembly: GCF_000298275.1. Classification (NCBI taxonomy): domain Eukaryota; kingdom Metazoa; phylum Chordata; class Mammalia; order Tubulidentata; family Orycteropodidae; genus Orycteropus; species Orycteropus afer. The sequence continues at coordinate 10,984,096 of NW_006921600.1, forward strand.
TGTAATCTTTACAGAAGCACGCTGACACCTCTTTTTCCCATGGAGAAGCTGGTGGATTTGAACTGTGGTCTTTTGGGGTGGCAACTGAGCAGTTAACCACTGTGCCATCAGTAAACCCTATGGAGAAGTTCTACTCTGTCATATGGGGTCACTATGAGTCAGAATCAACTCAAAGGCATTCCAACAACACATGGAACCCCTGGGTGGTGCAAACAATAAGTGCACTCAGCACCTAATTGAAGAGTTGGAGGTTTGAATCCAGCCAGAGGTGCCTCAGAAGAAAGGCCTGGTGATCTGCTTCCAAAAAACTCAGCCCTTGGCAACTCATGAAGCACAGTTGTCCTCTGACACACATGGGGTTGCCAGGAGTCAGGTCATCTCAATAGCAACTAGCTTTTTACTGCTTTATATTTCTATTTACCTAACTTACAGGAACTCTGGTGGTGCTGTGGTTAAGACA
>NW_006921600.1:10987185-11000273 GCF_000298275.1 Orycteropus afer afer
TGTCACTGGGGAGCAAACTGTGGGCCCTGTGCTTTGACAAATGGGCTTCCTTGGGTGAAGAGGCAGTGACTGAAGCCCTGCCAACCGCATGGGCTGCTGCTCTGCATCACTCACTCTCAGATGCAATTAGACGTATGTGTCACAATGCTTGGCAATGGTTCCAGGGGGCAGCACGGCCTTTGTCCATGTTGTCCTGTCAAGGGGCTGTAATTTCATTTGGCTGCCAGCTTGCTTGGCCTTTTGCATCATCCAGTCCTGTTCCCTCCTCCCTCAGCTAATGTTTAGTCCAGATTGTCAGATCCAGTGTACATGTCAGTTCCTGTGTCTTCTCCCTAAAGAAACTTGGAATTAATCACTCTAGATAATGAAAAGATGCTTTGTGGCTTAGAAGGGAGGCTTCCTGGAACACCCCTCATTCCTGCTCGTGCGGAGGATGAGAGAGACCATGGCTGGCAGACTTTCAGCCCAGAGCCCAACCTTTCAGAGCTGGAAGCAAGGTGGTGATTCAGACATTCATTCGTTCCACAGATTTTAACTGAGCACATACATACTATGAAGGGTACGGATAGAAAGCCTTGCCCTCCTGGGGTTGATATTCTGGGAGTGGGGAAGAGAGTGGGGGAGGAGAGAGACAAACTGAAGCTTAGGTGAAGGGTGTGGTCTATGAGGGGCATTGGTGGTTCAGTGGTAGAGTTCTCATCTTACAGACAGAAGACACAGGTTTGAATCCCTCCCAGTGCCCCTGTGTGCAGCCACCACCCGTCTGTCAGTGGAGGCCTGTGTGGTGCTATGATGCTAAGCAGGTTTCAGCAGAGCTTCCAGACTAAGATGGACTAGGAGGAAAGGCCTGGCAATCTACTTCTGAAAATCAGCCAATGAAAACTGGGGATCACAACAATCTGATCCCAACCACTGTGCACACGGTCACCAAGAGTCAGGGATGACTCCCTGGCAGCTAACAACAACACTATGCAGTATATTAAAAGATGCTACCAAGAAAAACAAAATGGAGGTAACTACAGGGAGGACATGGGAAGAGAGCTGTTACATTGTGGAGAATTGCAGTAAATGTCATGAGACAAAATGTATGAACTGTATGGAAAAATGTATGCACTGTATGGAAAATTAATTTGCTCTGTAAACATTCACCCAAATCACAATAAATTTTTATTATTATTATTTTATGAGCTTGTTTTACATTCAACGTTAAGTGTACATTTAGTTTCATTCCCAATTTACCAACCTTAACCCAGTCTTCTCCCATCCCTACCTTGTAACCCTCCCTCTGTGCCCCTGTTTGTCTTGCATTTCCTCAATTTGAATGTTGATCCTCTGGTGCCCCTTGGTATAATGCTCTAAGGAATGTATTACCATAGAGTATGTGGGTACGTTATCCTGGGTTGAGTGGTCTGCGTGTACATCTTGTTCACTATTGGGCTGAGAACCAGCCCCTGGGAGTATGTTTTATTCCAGGCACAGAATGTATTCCAGGGCCACAGTATTGGGGGTCTCAACAGATTTCATCTGACCAGTAATTCTGGTCATTATTGAGTTTTTGGATTTTGTTCCATGTTTTCCCTCCCACTCTATCCAGGATCTCCAGATTTGATCCTTTCCTGAGTGGTTGGCTTTGGTAGCTGGGCACCATCTAGTTCTTCTGGTCCCGAGGGCCATTGTGTCCTAGGGCTGATTGCTTCCAAATGCCTTTTTTTTTTTTGGCATTCTTCTTTGCTTCTGTTAGCTGCATCTTAGATGGCCACTTGAAAGCTACAATAATTTTTTTTTTTAAACAAAGGAGAAAAAGAAAAGAAAAAACAAAATGAGGAAGGAGAGCCTGAGAGCCTGACCACATACATGGGGTGCTCTTCCTAGTGCCCACATAGTGCCTAGCATATATTAGGTCCTCGTGGATGCAATGACTAGAACGGCCAGCTCCTCAGGCCTGGTCTGATTCCCACACCCCCTACCACAGCCAGTGGGGCTGCTGCTCAGATGCAAAGACTCCCTAGAATCACCGACCAACCTGAGGGCAAGGTTATCGCCCAGGAGCCAGAGTCCACCCAGTGCGACCCCCACCACCAAACCCAGTCAGAGCGTTCTCTTCTCCCACACTCTTTCCTCCGCCCTCCTCAAAATCCAACTACCTGAACCCAGTCATTCAGGCATGCACAGTACAGTTTGTTTAGCAAACAGACCAGGACGGTACCAAGGGATGAGTATCTGAGGAGGAGGCAGAGTTTTGGAGTGGGGCTGTCCTGTGCATTGTAGGGTAGTTGGCAGCACCCCCAGCCTCTACCACTAAATGCCCATAGCACCCCCTCCCCAGTTAACATAACCCAAAATATCTCCAGACGTTGCCCAGTGCTACCTGAGGGACAAAATCACCTCAGCTGAGAACCACTCACTTAACTCAGTGTCACTCAACTTATTTTACCAAGAAGCATCTCTTAGTTTTTTGGAATGTCTATAAAGATTAGCCCCTGGAGAAAAACCTAGAGCTGTGCTTCTAGAAACATTAGAGCCAAAAAAAATCGTATGAAGCATTTCTGCTCTGTAACATATGGGGACACCCTGAGTCAGAATCAACTTGATGGCAACTTTTTTTTTTTTTTTTTTAATTAATATTACTCGTAACCTGTGGTATTGTGAACACTCTGGGAAGAGCTGGGTTCCTTAAAAAGTCCTCATCCCTACCACAGAGCCAGTGTCTTGGAATCAAGCCCTGCCTAGAACTCTGGCCACATCTCACCCAACACCCTATCTCTACCTTTTGCTCCAGTAAAGCCTAGCTGGTTGCTGTTGTCTATGTAACTTCTACATTTCATCTCTTGGGACCTTTGCTTGTGCTACCCTGTGGCCTGGGATGCCCGTTCTGCCTGTCCTCACCTGGCTCACTGATTCATCCTTCAAAACTCCAGTTGGGCTTCATCTGTTGCATGATGTCTCCCCTGAAGCCCACACAGGGCTGAGTGGCCCACTTTGCTCCTGAGCCCCCATAGCACCTTAAGCCTTAGTCCTTGCCACAATTGATAATACTACATAGGACCTTTGTTCCTACAATCCTGTAGTTTATGGAGTTTGGGTTGATGGGCTCCATTCTCCCACTCGACCCTGTCTTTCCATCACTGTATCTCCAGAACCTGGCAATGGGTCTACTACAGAGCTAGAGCTCAATAAAGCTCACAGTTAATTGAAACATGACTAGAACACAAAGCTGGGTGAGATTAAGTTAATGTTAGCTGCTGTGCAGTCAACTCTGACTCATGGTGACTTTTTGTTCAGCAGAATGAAATGGTGCCCTGCTCTGCATCATCTTCACAATCCTCAGCTGTGATTGGACTCAGCATGTTTGAGTCCATTGTTGCCGTGATTGTGCCAGCCCATCTCCTCTCCCGGAGCTGGCCCTCTACTTCACCAGGCATGATGTCCTCTTCCAGTGATTGCTGCCTCCTGATGACGTGTCCAAACCAACCAGTCAGACAGCGATCTGTTGCAATCCATAGTTTTCATTGGCTGAATTCTGAAGCAGGTCACCAGATCCTCCTTCCTACTCTGTCTTAGTCTGGAAGCTCCACTGAAACCTGTTCACCAGGGGTGACCTGCTGGTACCTGTAACACCTTCTAGCATCACAGCCACACACAAGCCACCACAGTCCCACAAACTGATAGACTGAGGTTGGAAGATAAAGGTAGAGGGAGTGAAGACAGGCTGAGAGAAGAGAAAGAACCAGAGGTATTTATTGTCTTACTTACAACAGGAAGAGAGGATAAATTAACTGCTTCTCATTCCTTTCTCCTCTGGGCTTAATCCCTCCCTGCCTTACCTTTTATCTCAACAGTCTCATTTTCTAACCCTTTAATCATCTTTGTCATCCACACCCCTTCATGCCTTCTCACATTTTTCCAGAGGCTTCTTTTGTATTTAATGTGAAGTGTTCAGAGCAGAAGGAACACAGAGCCTGTTTTCCCAAGAGCATCATTTCCACTTAATTAGCTTGCAATTCCCTGTGCCTCACACTCACCTCTACCTGGTAGCTGTTTAGAGGAGCCTTGCTTCAGGGCACTGGCAAATGATTTTCACAGAGAAGTGAGTGGGGAGAATTTAATTGGACATTATGCTAATTATTTCCTTTTCTGTGTCAGGGACTGCTCCACAGGGATGCCAGGCTGGGAGGGAAGTGTGGGGTAGGGAGGAAGTGAGGAATTTTGGAGGGAAAAGCCCAGGAGACCATCCCTGGAGAGGCTCAGGTGCTCTGGAGTTGGCGTGTGGGAAGTTTGTGCTTGAGGAGACATCTGAGGGGTGTTGGATATTGCTAGAGTTGGCACCATTCAAATGTGACAGAGTGAGGAGGGACAGAGTGTACAGGGCCTACACACATTCTAGGTTCCTTCATTCAGGTTACTTTAATCCTTACAACAACCTGTGAGAGAGATAGCATCTCCATTTTACAAACAATGAAACTGTGGGAAACAATCCACAGAGGGAGGGGCATTCCAAATGGCAGCCTACTAGGAGGGATACCACAGTGTGGGGAGACTCACATTCTAGCCTAGATATTGTAACTCCCAGTCCGGACAGTTTGCCACAGTCCCCAAGCTCCTTTTCATGGTGGGTTCTCATACATCAGTGATGGGACAGGAGGCATTACTGGGGCAGATATCTTTTATTAGCACTAAAACCCTATGACATAGGCCTAGGACACAGCAGGCAGCCTTGGATTGCCTTCATTCTGATGCCCCTGGCAAGCCTGTTGGCCTCTCTGGTTGGCTGCAGCCCTCAACAAGCCTCATCATGGTTTGGGTCTGTGCTTTCCAGAGTCCTTCACACATTCCTTCCATCTGGGCTACCTGCACCTGCTCCACCTTAGCTCTTCACAGGGAGCCACCCAGCAAGCCATTTAGTGTCCCTCACCCTTTAACAGCCCAGTGAATTCCTGTCCTGTTACTTAAAAACAATAACAACAACAAAAATTAAACTCACTGCCATCAAGTTGTTTCTGACTCATAGCGACCCCCACTAGATTACCTAGTCTTCCTTTGTGGAATGGCTGGTGGGTTTGAACTGCTGACCTTGTGGTTAGCCATCAAATGCCTTATCCACTATGCCACCAGAGCTCCTTGCCCTGTTAGCTCTTGTTTATCATTAAAGTTGGCTGGTTTTCAGCCAGTCAGTCAGTCAGCAAATGTCTGCTGAGGGCCAAGCCTGTTATGGGAGATGGAAAGACAGAGGAGAAAGAGGTAGATAGAGCTCCTGCTTTCTTGGAAATTGTACCTTAGGAGGGTGGGGTAAGGTTAGTGCACAGGAGAGACAGAGGACCCTGTGTGTTCTAGGACCTGCCTGGCGCTTTAATGAACTCCCAGGTCTATGGTGGACACACAGAGGTGGCTTTGAGGTGGGGAATCCTGAGGAAGATTCTGCCTGGGGTGACGCCACCTCTTATTCCCCAGCCCCTACCCCAAAGATGCATGGAAGCAGCAATAATACCACACACACACACACACACACACACACACACACACAGCTCAAGGACCAGAGCGAGAGGCTGGGAGGCTCCTGAAGGAGGACAAGGCCCTCCAGTTCTGCCCACGGTGGTAGGTTGAGGTCATTTAGCCTGAATGTGGGTCCTCCTCTGATAACTGACTGCTAAGGCCAAATCTTCGCTCACACTGATGAAAGGCAGTCGGTAAAGAGATTAACAATGGGATTGGACACCTCAGTGTGTCTGGAGCAGGAGCAAGTAACTTGACTTCTCTTTGCCTTGTTTGGTTTGTGTAATAGGGACTGCTCTGGGCTGAATGTGTAGGATTGCTATGTGGATTAAATAAGATACTGAACATACAGTGTTTAGCAGGAAGACTGGTAGTATGTACTGAGGACTCTGTAAATGACAGCTCAGTTGCCTCACATCCTCCAAGGAAAGTCCTCTTCCTGCCTTCTCGTTCACATCTCCTTGGCAACAGTCAGAGTCCAGGAAGTCAACTGCCTTGGAAGAATGCAGTGAAAAAAGCCCTGGCCACACCTAGGTGTCTCTAGCGGCAGCTGGTCCATGATCATGGGCTTTCCCTGGGAGCTGTTGTGTTGGAGAATGAACTCAGAATCAGACCCAGCTTGAATCCTGGCTCTGCCATGGCCCTAGTTTTGGTCTTGGGGAAGTCACCCAAACTCACCCAGCTTCAGTTTCTACGCCTGTAAAGTAGGGAAAATAATAAAAACCAACCAAGCCAGACCAGTTGCTGCACAGTTGATGCTGATTCACAACAACCCCACGTGTGTCAGAGTAGAACTGTGCTCTATAGATTTTTCAAGGGCTGATTTTTCAGAAGTAGATTTCCAGTCCTTTCTTCCAAGGCACCTCTGGGTGACTTAAACAGCCAAACTTTCGGTTAGCAGCCAAGTATATTAACTAACTGTTTGCACCACCAGAACCTCATGGGATAATAATTGTTCACTCAAATGCTACTTGAGAGTATAGACTGATACAATGTAGGTGGCGCAGGCACCTTTCTTATTCAAAAGAAACAATGAGGACAGAGCCCACAGGAGAGAACAGTAGGAGGCCAAGTGGAGGTGGGGAGGTGGGGAAGGTGACTGGGGAGCCAAAGGGGGGCAGGGGCACATTTATGAGCATGAAGCACTGCCCTGAAAGCTTTGTTTCTGACTGTCCCTCATGGAATCCTTGCAAAAGCCCCATGAGATTAGTACTATCTCCATGAAGAATGAAGAGGTTAAGAAAGGTTAAGGAATATGCCTAAAATCTACAACTTGCAAGTGGCAGAGCCAGCATTCAAACCCCAGCTCTCTCCCCTCTGCACTGCTGCCAGCTGGGCCTGGGGGGTTGATTCACCACACCCCTTTCATTTGACCTCCCTGTGACTCCACTCCCTCTTCTGTAAAAGGAGCTTAATCATGCTTCAGAAAGAATGTTGTGACATTGGTTTGGTGGTCCTTGCCCCTTTCCAGCCCTTGGTGGGAGACTGTACGAACACAAGGTTGTGTCTGATGATTACCTATTGGTCCTGGAGCTTGAGCCAAATAGCTTGCTAGGCCAAATTGTTGGAATGGTTCAGTGACAAGTGTGCTATTAGGAAAAAATTTATAATGCCTTATTCAGAATGAGTCACGGAATCCCTGTGGTGGGGGACACAGAGTGGGGTGGGAGTGGGGTGGGTTGTGGTGGGGTGGGAGGGCTTTTTGCAGAAGCACTCTGGGCCCCAACTGCTTTGGGCCTGGCTACCTCCCCAGGTCCCCAGGGGGGTCAGTACTGAATGGTGACCAGGGTGGATGGGGGAGGGAGGGCAGGGAGGTAGCCTTCAGTTGAGGAAGAGGTGGGGTAGATTCACTTAGGCCTCACACTGGGTACCATGGACTCCTGAATTTTCTTTTAGCTTGCCACCGAACTTCCCAGAATGCTTTTGGGTCAGGCTCCAGATCACCCCCTACTCATCTCCAAGGGATTTGCAAAACCCTTCCTAGATTTTGGCCGGCCAAAAAATATTTCATGTCATTTGAGCGAACCCTCTTCTCTCTGCCTTTGAGTGACAAAAAAGGAAGATGAGTGGGAATTAAACTTCAGAGAGAGGGACAGTTAGCTGAGATGTTCTAGTTCTATTCTTACTGTTTTTCCCTTAAAAACTACAAACAACCATGATCATGAGAAACTCCAGCCTTAAGCACTGACTCTTTCATGAGTGGATGAGAAGAGCCAGCGTGGGAGGGCAGCTGTTAGGGAGAAGCAGGTGGCTCTCCTTACAACCCACCAAACAAGTCCAACCCTTCCCCATCTGCTCCCTGGATGCAGTGAGTAGAATTTCTTTAATATACTCTCAAACCCAGAGGCTAGGATGAAGCACAGGGCTCAGAACACATGCATTGCCTGACAGACATAAAACATGTCCATAGCATAGACAAGGTGGAAACCAGTTGACTTCCTTGTAATCACTTATCTTTGTTGTTGCAGTTGTTAGTTGCCATTTAGTCAGCTCTGACTGATGGCAACCTTATGTGTAACAGAATGAAACTTTGCTGGGTACTGCACCTTATTCAAGGGAGCCCTAGTGGTGCAGTGGTTAAAGCTCTGGCTGCTCCCTGAAAGGTCGGTGGTTCAATCCCACCAGCTGCTCTGTGGAAGAAAGATGTGGCAGTCTGCTTGTGTAAAGATTACAGCCTTGGAAACTCTATGAGGAGTTCTACTCTGTCCTACAGGGTCACTGTGAGTTGGAATCGACTCGACAGCAGTGAGTGAACACCATGTCCATGATCATCCGTCTGTTTGAGTCCATCGTTCTGGCTATATGTGGTCACTTATCTAGTCAACCACATGTTGTAAACAGCAAAAGTCCTGTTAGGATGCAAAAGCAGCCAAAACAGAGACCACAGCATCATTCCCTGTGAAGCCCACACAAATCAACAAGAGAATGCTTCTGGCTCTTTCTCAGATTCTGCTGACTCCTACAATGATCATAATTTTAATGGGATTAGCAATTTTATTTTTCAACCCAAATCACATTAGAAGCATACAAGTTGGCAGGTAGAAAAGGCTCAAGAACTATAATGTTTAATATTTTGGGAGAACTCGAGGAAAGCTGTGAACTTTAGAACCTGAAAAATGTGCATATCTCCAATGTATTCCCTGCATTATCAGGCAGTTCTTAACTGCCTTTACACCAACTCACAGGGCACAGGTTTAGAGTCATAGTTGTAGAGATAGATAAGTAGATCTGATAGCTGACCACCAGAAAGTGAGAGGGGTTAGAAGAACTCTAATGAGTAGATATACTTTTAAAACTGCTGCGTAGATCCCACTATACAGAGCAAACTTCCCACACGTAAAAGGCCTGCACACACTGCAGTGGTGTGTATTACAATGTCTCTGTTAGAAGCTAGTTCATGCTTGGTGCCTTGATCTAAGAAAGCAGGGATTCACACCATGCTTGTTGAAAGGGGGAAAATGCAGTAAGCATTTGTGATGTGCTTGGCACTCTTCTAGGTGCTTTATCTGTTTTAACTCATTGGATCCTCACAACAGCCTTGTGAGCTCCCAGAACACCAGAAGGTAGGTGTCATTTTCCTTCCAGGTAGATGATTAGAGGATGCCTCTCTGAATAGATTGAGCTACTCTCTCCCCCATTTTCAGCTCCAAGAAAAGGCATCCACAAAACATCCTTTGAAGTCTCATAGTAAAAGTCTTCTAGCTACTGGGCCACCCTCTTATGAAAGGAATTTAACTGTGAGGGTCATAACAAATTATAGGTAACATTGTGAAGAATGGGAATTCCAGAACACTAACTGCACTCATGTGGAACCTGTACATGGACAAAGAGGCAGTCATTCAAGTAGAACAAGAGGGTACTGTACAGTTTAAAATCAGGAAATGTATGCGTCAGGGTTGTATTCTTTCACCATACTTAGTCAATCTGTATGCTGAGTAAGTAATCTGAGAAGGCAGACTGTATGAGAAGAACATGGCATCAGGATTGAGGGAAGACTCATTAACAACCTGTGATATGCAGATTTTACAACCTTGCTTGCTGAAAGCGAAGATGACTTGAAGTGTTTACTGATGAAGATTATAGACTACAGCCTTCAGTATGGATTACACCATAACCTCACAACTGGACCTATAAGTAGCATCAAGACAAACAGAGAAAATATTAAAATTGTCAAAGATTTCATTTTACTTGGATCCACAATCAACACCCATGGAAGCAGCAATCAAGAAATCAAATGACATATTGCATTGGGCAAGTCTGCTGCAAAAGTCTTCTTTAAAGTGTTAAAAATCAAAGATGTCACCTGACCCAAGCCATGGTATTTTCAGTCACCCCATATGCATGCAAAAGCTGGACAATGATTATGGAAGACCAAAGTTGAATTGATGACTTTGAAATTACAGTGTTGATGAAGAATATTAACTATACATGGACTGCCAAAAGAACGAACAATTCTGTCTTGGGAGAAGTACAGCCAGAATGATCCTTAGAAGCAAGATTGGTGTGACTTCATCTCACATATTTTGGACATATTATCAGGAGGGACCAGCCCCTGGAAAAGAATATAATAGTTGGTAAAATAGAAAGTCAAAAAAAAAAGAGGAAGACCCTCAACAAGATGGACTGACACAGTGGCTATAACAATGGCTCAAACACAGCAATGCTTATGAGGGTGACATAGGACCTGGCTCTGTTGTACCAGGGTCATTATGAGCTGGAACCAACTCAATGGCACCGAACAATAGCAACTATGAAACGTACTAGACCACAAGCCTGTCTTGCTCTTATGTATTAAGGTTTATCAAACATTTCAGGAAAGCCACAAACCTCTACCATGAAACTGAGAGGTTTTTTTTTCTCTTTTTTTTAGACAAAAAACGGTACTCAGAAAAAACAGATACCATACAGCAAGTAGAAACATCTTTTTTTAAAAATAAAACCTATAAATTAGTAACCTCAGGAAAATAAGACACAAAAATATGATTCCATAACAGAGGAATAACCAGAGAAGGAAAGAGTTCTTAGTAATTTGAAATATCATAATTCAAATAAAACATTTTCAATAGAAGGGTGCCCAACACAATGAACAAAAAAGAATCCCACTAGAGCACTTCAGTATCAAGTTGTAGAACACAAGGCATAAAAAGAACATCTGGAAAGCCCCAGAGAGCAAAGAATACCTTATAGACAAAAGATTAGAAAGTAAAAAGTCATCATCAAACTTCTCACCAGAAACACTAAATAGAGCACAATGGAGAAATGCCTTTGAAATTCTGAAGGAAAAAGATTTTCAACTTAGAATTATATACCCAGCCAAACTATCAATCATATGTGAGGGGAACATAAAAGCATTTTCAGATATTCAGGATTCAAAAAAAAAAAAATTATAAATCATGAAAGAAGTAATTTCATCCAGGAACAGGAGCTCCATCATGGAAAAAAAAAAAAAAAAGAAGAAGGCAAAGGGAAGTCTTAGGGATGACTAGAGAGGAGCTAGCTCAACCTGAAGCAGTAGGGCAGAGGACTTGGAAGGGAATTCTCCAGAGAGGAGGGGGAGGGAGTTTGAACTGAACATATGAATGCATGGCATGTTTGAACAAAACAGAACAAAACCAGTTGCGGTCAAGTCAATTCCAATTCATAGCCACCCCCTGTGTTACAGAGTATTACTGCTCCATGGGGCTTTCTTGGCTGTAACATTTACAGAAGCAGATCACCAGGGCTTTCTTACATGGTGCCACTGGGTGGATTCAAACCACCAATCTCTCTCTATTATTGGTGCTAGTCCAGCACAAACCATTTGTGCCACACAGGGACTTCATGTTTGGACAGTGGGAAAAATTTCTGCTAAAACAGATAGATTCATTTAAAAAAAAAATGGCCTTGTTGAACCTCAGTTTCCTTATTTGCCTTGAAAAATTGAGGTGAAGAGTAAATGTAGTTTATGTAAAGGGCCTGGAACAAAGTATGTGTTCAATAAATTATAGCCATCAGGATTTTTTTAGGATTTCTGAGAAGTTCCAGAGTAGAAAATGAAAGAAAATTCCACTGTCCTGGCTTTGAGAAGAGTCTCCATTGCCTTGTTAAATGTCACCCTTGCATTTTCCAGTAAATTCTCCAGCTGTTATTAAGCTGCCGATGTTCTTCAGGCTCCCACCCCATCCCTTCAATGTCTGGTTATTAGCGATGTCACAGTCAGCTTTCAGAGTGGGTTAGGAGAAGCTGGGGTGGGGGTGGGGTGCAACAGAGTGGCTTTTCACATAAAGGCCCAATACATTCATGGGGACATGCCTGCGGGTTTTCTTTCTGACACAATCCTCCCACACAACAAGTTGCATCCATGGGAGGGATCAAAAGGAACTCCAGGATGGGAGCAAGCAGCCCAAGACTCAGCTGGGAGCTGAGGAGCACAGTGGAGTAAGACAGGAAGGTCCTGCCCCGTGACCTTTTGTGGTCCTAAGCTCAGAGCAGCCAACAGTGGTCTTGTGCCTCACCCAACTGTAGGGCCTCTAATGGGGGATCTGAGGCTGAGTATGCTGACTTGTAAATATATGCACATATTTATTTAAACAAATATATTGAATAGGAAATGTTGGAGAGAGTTAAACTAAAATGTTAACCATAGTTTTCTCTGAGTGGTAGGATTTAGAGTGATTTTAATTTTCTCTTACTTGTGTTTGAATTTTAGTACAATAATCATTGTTGTTGTTGTTATTTGCCGTCGAGTCGCCCCCGACTCATAGCGACCCCTCCTTGGGTTTCTGAGGCAGTATCACCATGGAAGTAGGATTGCCCAACCTTCCTTCCGAGGAGTGGCTGGTGGGTTTGAACCGCCAGCCTTCTGGTTAGCAGGCAAGTGCCTTAGCCACTATGCTATACATCCCCTTTATATTTTTAGTTGATTATAATAAAATAAAGAACAAGATGCTGACGCTCTAAGGAGGGAGTGAATAAGAATGGAGGGAAAGTTTCATGGCCCATAAAAGGAACAAATGACCCTTAGTCTGGGAGATTTGGTTATAGAAGCAAAAATGTGATAAGCTGTTCTACACTTTAATTCATTTAATCTTTACAATAATCTTACAAGACAGGTTCAATTATTATTCTTATGATACAGATGAGAAATTGATGTGCAGAGAAATTAAGCTTTTGCCGAAGGTCCTTATGTTGTTGTATGTGCTGTCAAGTCATCTCTGATTGATAGAGACCTTATATACAACAGTAAGAAACACTGTCTGGTCCTGTGCCAGCCTCATGCTCCTTTATACTTGTGCTCATCACTGCAGCCACTGTGTAAATCCATCTCATTGAAGGCCTTCCCCTCTTTCACTGACCCTTCACTTTACCAAGCATGACATCTTTCTCTAGAGAATAATCCCTTCTGACAACATGACCAAAGCAGGTGAGATGAATTCTGGCCATTCTTGCTTCCAAGGAGCATTCTGGTTGCACTTCTTCCAGGACAGATTTGTTAGTTCTTTTAGCAGTCCACAGTACTTTCAGCATTCTTCACCAACACCACAACTCAAAAGTATCAAAAATATCAACTCTTCTTCAGTCTTCCTTACTCATTGTCCAGCTCTCACATGCATAGGAGG
>NW_006921600.1:11015420-11020636 GCF_000298275.1 Orycteropus afer afer
AAAAAAAAAAATGCTTTCACAGTCACTATCTACTTAATCCTTATAACCATTCTATGAATTTGACTTTGATACTTGGCCCTTTCTAACTTTATCATGTTTGTTTAATGCTTCTTTTCCCTCTATTACTGTAACTTTCACCAAGGCACAGACTTTAATGCATCATGTTTACTGTCCATCGCCAGTATCTAAAACTGTGCCTGGCACCTCATTAACTGTTGTACACTGATGATTTGGCCCCATTTAGCTAGTAGGAAGCTCAGGCTCAAAGAAGTTCAGGAACTTGCTCAAGATCCCACATCAAATAAATGTTGGAGCTGGGCATTGAGGTTAGATTCTGATCCCCTCACAACATGAGGTGAACCATTGCTGATACTCTTTAGAGTCCTGTTTCAAGTTATGTGGCATAAGAGAGGGGCACCTGTGGCCACCTGGGAGCAGCAGTGTCCAAGCCAACCCAGTGGGCAGCTGTCTGGGGTGGGATGGGAGCAACTGGGGCCATGAGCAAGGATGACCAATAAGTGAAGTAAGACGTGCTCAGGGCAGCAATAAAACAGGGGCAACAGTTGCCCAAACAAAGACACATAGATGTCAAGCAGACAGGACACATAGAAAAATGAGCACCACAGTGGAAGGGAACAGACAGGGGACTAAATGGAATTGATACCAGCTCCTGTGTGTGAGAATGTGCCAGCCAAAAATAAAGCTAATGCAGGGTCATGAGGGCACCCACACACAAGGTTGTTTAAGCTATAAGGCCCATATTCCTTCAACACCTGCATCTACATCTGTCTCCTACAGTCCCCTCCTGTGTAGTTAAAACTCCTTATCTTGGTGAGTTTCTTGGAAGTATGCTATTTTCCTAATAGATGAGGGGTAAAAGTGGGCTATCGAGTGTAAGTCTTACTGCACTCACCTACTATGCAACTGGATCCGACATGAGTAGTTACTGGAGAAGGGTAGATTATATTAATAGATAACAGGCCTCTAATCTATTTTGGATACCTTCAAAAGAGTTTTATATCCACCACCTTGGAAATCCAGTACTCATCTGTCAGTTTGTCACACTGTGGTGGCTTGCATGTTGCTATGAGGCCAGAGGCTATGCTGCCAGTATTTCAAATACCTACAGGGTCACCCATAGTTTCAGCAAAGCTTCCAGACTAAAACAGACTGGGAAGAAAGATGGGGCCATCCATGACTGAAAAAAATTGGCCAGTGAAAACTTTATAAATAGCAGTGAAACACAGACTGATATATTAGTAGACATTTTAAGAAAAAGCCCTGAAACATTGTCTGATGCAGTGTGGGAAGATGAGCCCCTCATGTTGGAAGACACTCAAGATATCACTGGGGAAGAGCTGCCTTCTTGAAGTTGTTGTTGTTGTGATGTGCCGTTGAGTCGGCTCCAACTCATAGAGACCCCTCCTTGGGTTTCCGAGGCAGTGTCACTATGGAAGTAGATTGCCCAAGCTTCCTTCCAAGGAGTGGCTGATGGGTTTGAACTGCCAGCAAGGCTGGTTAGCAGTCAAGCGCCTTAGGCACTATGCTACCAGAAGCTCCTCTTGAAGTAAAGTCAACCTTAATGACGTGGATGGAGTAAAGCTTTCAGGACCTCCATTTGCTGATACAGCACAATTCAAAATGGAAAGAAACAGCTTCAAATATCCATTAATAACTGGAACATGAATGTAAGAAATATGAATCTAGGAAAATTGGGAGTTGTCAAAAATGAAATGGAACACATAAAGATCAATATTTTTTGGCTTTAGTGAGTTGAAATAGACTTGTATGGGCCATTTTGGTCTGCTGTGCCAGGAATGATGAACTGAAGAGGAATGGCATGGCATTCATTGTCAAAAAGAATATTTTAAGATCTATCCTGAAGTACAGTGCTATCTGTGATAGGATAATATCCATATATCTACAAGGAAGACCAGTTAACATGACTATTATTCAAATTTATGCATCAACCACTAAAGCCAAACATGAAGAAATTAAAATTTTTTTACCAACTTCTACAGTCTGAAATTGATCAAATATGCAATAAGGATGTATTGATTATTATTGGTGATTGGAATTCAAAAATTGGAAACAAAACAGTATCTATCACCAATAATTGGATAAAATGCCTTGATGATAGAAATTACACTGGAGATCGCATGATAGAATTTTGAAGACCAATGACTTATTCATTGCAAATATCTTTTTCAACAGCATAAACAGCAGCTATACACATGGACTTTGCGAGATGGAATACACAGGAACCAGATCAACTACATCTGTGGAAAAAGTTGATGGAGAAGTTCAGTATCTTCAGCCAAAACAAGGATGGAGCTGACTATGGAACAGACCATAAATTCCTCATATGCAAGTTCAAGTTGAAGCTGAAGAAAATTAAAACAAGTCCACAAGATCCAAAATATGACCTTGATTATATTTTACCTGATTTAGAAGCCATCTGAAGAATAGATTTGGCACATTGAACACCAATGACTGAAAACCAGACGAGCTGTGGAATGACATCAAGAATATCATGCATGAAGAAAGCCAAAGGTCATTAAAAAGACAAGAAAGTAACAATAGACCAAAATGGATGTCAGAGGAGACTCTGAAACTTGTTCTTGAATGGAGAGTAGCTAACATGAATGAATGAAATGACAAAATAAAAGAGCTAAACAGAAGATTTCAAATGTCAGCTTGAGAAGACAAAGTCAGTTATTACAATGGAATATGCAAAGACTTGGAGTTAGAAAACCAAGAGGGAAGACCACACTCAGCATTTCTCAAGCTGAAAGAACTGAAGAAAAAATTCAAGCCTCGAGTTGTAATATTTAAGGATTTGGGCAGAATATTAAATGATGCAGGAAGCATCAAAAGAAGATGGAAGGAATACACAGAGTCACTGCAAAAAAGAATTGGTTGATGTTCAACTATTTCAGGAGGTAGCACATGATCAAGAACCAATGGTACTGAAGGAAGAATTCCAAGCTACACTGAAGGAATTGGTGAAAAACAAGGTTTCAGGAATTGACAGAATACCTACTGAGATGTTTCAACAAGTGGATGCAGCACTGGAGGCACTTACTCATCTATGCCAAGTAATTAGAAGACAGCTACCTGAGCAACTGACTGGAAGAGATCCATATTTATGCCCATTCCAAAGAAAGGTGATTCAACAGAATGTGAGAATTATTGAACAATGTCATTAATATCACACACAAGTAAAATTTTGCTGAAGATAATTCAGAAATGGTTGCAGCGGTATATTGACAGGGAACTATGAGAAATGCAAGCTGGATTGAGAAGAGGACATGGAATGAGGGATATCATTGCTGATGTCAGATGGATCTTGGCTGAAAGCAAAGAATCCCAGAAAGATGTTTACCTGTGTTTTATTGACTATGCAAAGGCATTCCACTGTGTGGATCATAACAAATTATGAGTAACATTTTGAAGAATTGGAATTCCAGAACACTTAATTGTGCTTATTAGGAAACTGTACATAGACCAGGAGGCTGCTGTTCGAATAGAGTAGGAAGATACTGCATGGCTTAAAATCAAGAAGGGTGTGTGCCAGGTTTGTATCCTTTCACAATACTTATTCAATCTGTATGCTGAGCAAATAATCTTAGAAGCTGGACCATATTAAGAAGTATGTGGCATCAGGATCAGAGAAAGATTCATTAACAACCTGTGATATGCAGATGACACAGTCTTACTTACTGAAAATGAAAATGACTTGAAGCACTTACAGAAGATCAAAGACTACAGTCTGCAGTATGGATCACACTTCAACATAAAAAAAGCAAAAATCCTCACAACTGGACCAATAAGCAGCATCACAGTAAGTGGAGAAAAGATTGAAGTTGTCAAAGATTTCACTTTACTTGGATCCACAATCAACACCCATGGAAGCAACAGTCAAGAAAGAAACCAGACATCATACCACACTGGGCAAATCTGCTGCAAAAGACCTCTTTAAAGTGTTGAAGAGCAAAGATGTAGCTTTGAAGACAAAGATGCGCCTAACCCAAGCCATAGTGTTTTCAATTACCTCATATACATGTGAAAGCTGGACAATGAATAAGGAAGACCAAAGAAGAATTGACGCCTTTGAATTGTGGTGTTGGTGAAAAATACTGAAAATACCATGGACTGCCAGAAGAATGAACAAATCTGTCCTAGAAGAAGTACAGCCAGAATGCTCCTTGGAAGCAAGAATGGTCAGATTTTGTCTGAACTACTTCGGTCATGTTGTCAGAAGGGACCATTCTCTGGAGAAGGTTATCATGCCTGGTAGAGTGGAGGGTCAGTGAAAAAGGGGAAGACTCTCAACGAGATGGATTGACACAGTGGCTGCAATGATGGGCTCAAGCACAGCAAGGATTATAGAGATGGTATATGACTGGGCAGTGTTTCATTCTGTTGTACGTAAGGTCACTATGAGTCAGAGCTGACTTGACAGCACGTAACAACAACAACAATCCACTTTGAGAGAACCATCTTGTATGTCTACATCTGTTGATCCAGTAACTGCAGTCAGGAACTCCAGCAATGCCCTTTGCTGTGATGAAAATACATGGGTATGCTCTTTTGCATATCCTGGTAAACCACATGCACAAAAGCAAGGGAACTTGAATAAGTCAGCTTTAAAGCAATGAGTTCCACCAAGTTACTTTTTAACTGTATAGCATTTACATGCAGAATTATGTCCTGAGTATTGTAAACAATAATATTTATAACTTTAAAATGTGCTTGGCATATGTGCAGACACAATTTAGCATACATTTATTATAATCCTAACATGGGTAATAATTTAATATAATACTGATATAGCACACTCCAAAAAGTATTGAAAACATAAATATTTATCTAACATGAAAAGTTTCAATGAATTCCTTTTTTTATCACCTGCTGTGTGGGACATAGTGCTTCATATTGCTCCAAATAATAAACAAGGTAATAGGCACACTAAGAGGATGCAAAATTCAGTATTTATTTATTGTCCAAAATATGTTTCTGTTTTGCAGAAATGACCATGTTTTTAGTCTTCCAAGAAAGAAAAATGAAATGAGCATGTTTTTAGTCTTCCAAGAAAGAAAAATGATGTTTATTAGAGCATTAGGAGCTCTGGTAGCATAGTGCCTAAGGCACTTGACTGCTGACCAGAAGGCTGGAGGTTCAAACCCACCAGCCACTCCTCAGAAGGAAGGTTG
>NW_006921600.1:11021261-11033394 GCF_000298275.1 Orycteropus afer afer
AAATGCCTTAGATTCTACACCACCAGAGGCACTATCATCACATGACTTGTGAAGTCTTTGATCCTGTCCTGTACAAAGCAAACCAAAACACTCCTTCAGATTGAGCATACCCTTGTGTTTGTATCATGCTCTTTGCAATCACTCTTGCCCCCATCAGGTATCAGCATATTTTTCCAGTGAACTGTGAAGATGCAGCATCAAATGATGGAAACTAAGTGCACAAGTTTTTAAGTATTATTTCAAGACGAAAATCAGTCTGGAGAGGTGCAAAGGCCCTGCCAACAAGCATCCTATGACAAACAAATGAAATTATTTCCATCTGCCTATAAGCACTATTTCTTTTGGCTATCTCAGTACTGAAGAATAAAATCACATGTTCCAAATTCATTTTTTTACTTACTTATTTTCAAATATAAATATTTGCATTAATGTCCAAATTTGAATGTAAATGTTATTTTCTAAATTTTACTTGATTCATAGATTTTATTTGTTTTCAGTTATTCAAATTTACTTGCTATAATAGAACCAAATTTAAAAAGTGGCATAACTTTATAACCAGATGAAATGAAACAGCAATAATTAAGTGGAGCACAAAAACAAAAGCTCTCAGAAGATAAAAAGAAAAGGATTTGTGAATCCCTAAAACAGTTCTAAAATTAACTTCTTTTTAAAAATGTAATAAATCTGAAGATATTTCTCCCATTGAATGCTTGAGTTTAATGGATACAAATCGTCATACTAGAACCTCTAGTGCTGAAATTACTAATAGCAATACAAATAGAATTTGTTCCAAATTCTGCATCCATTTCTTGCTGTAATAGAAAAAAAATAGTAATAGTGCAGAAAGTGAAACTATTTTAGAATCTGAAATTGTCATATCTGCAGAGCCCATAAGTAACGGAAATACAGATCCTGCTTTGTGGGATGATTTTTCTTCTAATAACATAAATCATTGGCTCTAAAGTGGGTCAAGCAATTGTATACACCATAATGGATAATTTCAAAATTTGCTTCAAAAATTTCTGGATGGTAAACAAACAAGGTTCTTTAGCCAGAATATATTTCCACAGTGCAATGCTAATGGTGAAAATTATAAGAGGGAGTGGCTACTGTACTCTGCATCACTCAGTTCTGTTTATTGTTTTGTTTGCAAACTATTCAGTCCTGAATAATTTAATTCTCGATTTGCTATGACTGGGTTTAGCAATTGACACAACTTAAATATGATTAATAAACAGTTCAATTTACAGGGATTGTATGTTGTCATATTTAAACTGAACACATGGTTTTGGCTTTATTCAAAAACTGGAAACAAAAATTAACGAAGAACGTCGGTCCTGAAAAGCTATTTTGTAGTGCGTTGTTGCTAATTGCTGAACATGAAGTATCTTTTCAATGAAGAAATGAAGTGTTTGAGCCCAATATAATGGAATTTTGAGGGGTTTACTTGAACTTGTTGCTTAGTTTAATCCAGTTTTAGTAAGTCACATCTCAAAATATGGTAACACAGGAAAGAGCATCCCATTTTATATGTCTAAAACAACATGTGAAGAATTAATACACTTAATAAGTGATGAAGTTCAATCAACTATTTTCAATGAAATAAATATAGCTCAATATTTCAGTTTGTCTGTAGATTTCACTCCAGATCTTTCTCAAAAAGATCAGCTAAGTATTGTTTTAAGATACATATCTTCAATGGATGGAAAACTTGTCGAGCAATTTATCACATTCACTAGCTTTAAAAGGTCATACTGGTGAAGAAATTGCAAATCAAGTACCTTACTATTCATGTGAAGTTTGCAAAATTGATCTTTAAAGTGCAGAGGCCAATCTTATTACAATGCTGCCAATATGTCAGGATGTCATAAAGGCATACAACAGAAAATTTTAGAACTTAGTGAGGTGAATATGCTTCTTTAATTTTTTTTTAAATTTATTGTGCTCTGGGTGAAAATTTACAGAGCAAAATTTGTTTTACATTCAACATTTTGTGTACGTTTGATTTCATGCCCCAATTACCATCCCTGACCATAACAAACTCATCCATCCCTGTGACTAACCCCTCCCTGTGCCCTTCTTCTTCTTTTTAATACAATTTATTGAAATGTAATTTATGTACAGTCAACTACACAAAACTAAATTAACATGGGTCAATACTTTTTTATTTTTACAGTGTTCCTTCCCCTCCCCTCCCACCCCTGGATAATGAACAAAGGAAGTTTCCTTCCACATATAAACTTTTCCTTGACATTTTACCACAATGAACTAATACTATATTTGTCCTTCTGTGATTGACTTATTTCACTCAGCATAATGTCCTACAAGTTCGTCCACGTTATGCAGTGTTTCTGAGATTCTACATTATTCTTTAGTGTTGCATAGTATTCCACATTTCGTTTACATTTGGTTTCACTCCCCAATTGCCATCCCCAACCCTCTGTACTCTTTTAATGACCCAAACTAAGGCCATAACATCCTGCCGTCCCTTCCAGCTCTCCAGCTCTGAAGTCCTGACATTCCCTGAAAGGGAGTTATTAAAGCTTTTGAAGGATCCATTAAAAAAAATTAATTTTTAGAAGGTCCCATTCATCTAGTTTATCTTCAGCTATTTGTGCATTTTTGGTTATGCTTGACAGTCTTTTTATACCATAAATTAGGGCCCCTAAATTTGCCCCTATTTTTTGCTTGAGGAACTTGATAGTTTTAGGTTTCCCATTTAAGTCTTTGATCCATCTGGAGTTAGTTTTTGTGTAGGGTGTGAGGTACAAATCCTGCTTCATTTTTCTGCAAATGGATCTTTTCCAACCTTTGATTTTTAGTCTATTTCTGTCTTTCTCTCTAAGGTATGTCTCTTGTAGACAGTATATTGATGAGTTATGTTTTGTTATCTGGTCTGCAAGTCTCCATCTCTTGAGTGGTGCATTTAATCCACTGACATTCAGTATAATTATTGACAAGTATGAATTTGTTGCTGTCATTTTATTACATGCTTTTTCATGGTGTTCCTAATTTCTTTGTTCCATATAATTTTCTGTGCTGAGCTCATTTTGTTTATCATCATGTTATCATTTTCATCGTTGCTGTTGTTGTTGTTTTAGTATTTGCTAAATATTTGTGCTTGTCCTCTTTTTTATTTTGATATGAAGGTTTATCATTTTTCTTTGAGGTTACCCTGTGATTTATAATTTTCTTCCCAAGTTTAGAATAGTTCATTCCGTCTTGCACTTGTCTTGACTTCCTCACCATTTAGAAGTTCTGTAACTACACGCTTTTTCCCTTCTTTCTGGTTTGTAGTTGACCTTATTTGTCAATTGATATCTCTGGTTCCTGCTTACAATCTTGTAAGATCCTATGATCTTGTAGGCTTATTTACTTAGGATACTTCCATAATTGGGTTGGTTTCTGGGTTATGTCATCATGTGTGTTAGTGGTTGGTTGTTTGCTGTTGTTGGTTCTCTGTCCAAAGGACTCCGTTTAGCATCGCTTGTGAGCTTGGTCTGGTTTTAACAAATTCCCTTAATTTCTGCTTTTCTGGAAATGTCTTAATTTCACCATCATATTTGAGCAATAATTTTGCTGAGTATATAATTCTTGGTTGGAAATTTTTCTCTTTCAGGGTTTTATATATACCATCCCATTGTCCTCTTGCCTGCTGTTTGTCTGTTGAGAAATCCAAGGTTAGTCTTATTGTTTTCCCATTGTAGGTAATTTTTAATTTTTCTTGTGCTGCTTTCAGGACTCTTTCTTTGTCTTTGGTTTTGGTAAGTTTGTTGATGATGTATCTTAGTGATTTTCTTTTGGCGTCTATCCTGTTTGGGGTTTGTTGGACTTCCTAAATGGATGTATCCTCATCTTTCATCATACCAGGGCAATTCTCTTCCAACAAATCTTCAACAATTTTCTCTGTGGTTTTATTTGTCTCTTTCTGTTCTGGAATTCTGATTACATATGGGTTATTCCTTTTGATGGTATCCCACGTGAACCTTAGGTTTTCTTCATTTTGTTTCAATCTTTTTTCTGATTGACTCCTACCCAAAGAAGTATTGAGGTATTTGTCTTCAATCTCACTAATTCTTTCCTCTATTGATTCAATTCTTCTTTGCTCATTCAATGTGTTCTCTACTTATGAAAATTTAGTATTAATCTTCTGGATGTCTGTGTGTAGATTTTGTATCACTTCTAATTTTTCATTTATTTTCTCATTTTGTTCTTGTATTGCCTTTCAAAATTGTTCTAGGGTTTTCTCTGTGTTTTCCTCAATTTTGGCAGTGATTTCCTTGATCTGTCTCTCAATCTGTTGAAGGTAGCTATATGTAATTCTTTCTAATTCACTATCAGGTAGATCTAATGCTGCTTCTTCCTCAGGGATGTGTTCTGGTTCTGTATCCTGGTCCTTGTTTCTCCTGCTTTATCTTGCTTCTTTGTGTGGACTGTGATGCTTTGTTGTCTCTGAGACAGTGTGACGTTTTTATGTTTATATAATTGGTGATTGTATGTTGGAGTGATTTGCCTAAGATTTTCATTTTCTTTGTTTTGTTTGGATATTACCTAAGTAAGTAGGGTACTGTGCTTCTCTATTCACTATTTGGCAGCACTTATACAGTCACCACTTGTCTCCTTTCCCATTATCAGCCTCGTGTATGTCCCTGCCAGCCTTGGCAAGCAGAGCCTATTTTTAGGTCCCTGGAATCTGAATGAGAATGCTGTCACTTTAAATATCCAAAATGGCTGCCTCTTGCAAACATTCAAAATGGCTGTGTCCTCAGTCACTTTAAATATGCAAAATAGCCACTGCTTGTACACAATCAAAATGGCTGTGCCTTCTGGACAGCCAAAAGTCTACAGCTCAGGCTGTCTCCCTCCTTGCTGTTTCCCTTCCTAGTCACTGGCCACTGGTGCAGTCAGCCCTGCAGCCCTGGCAACCAGGGTTGATCTTTAGGTCAATTCTCGGGTCCCAACACCACCTGGATCTTGAATATTCAAGATATTCAATATGGATATTGAAATATTCAGGTTGTTGGTGCCATCAGAGTGGTTGATAGTCCACAGCTCTGTCTGTCTCCATACTCACTGTTTCCATTCAGGTTTTTCCATTAGTTGATGCCTAATCCACTTTTGTATATTTCTTTTCAAAGCTCAGGGCTCCAGGATTATCTTCTGTATCTCTGTCAATTGGTTTCTCTTTTCTTGTTGAGGAGGGTCCATGTAGCTTCTCTGCCTATTTTGCCATCTTACTGGAAGTCTCCACCTCTCCTATCTTTCAAAGCACTGTTGCTGTTAATAGCAGTCAAGTCAGCCCTGACTGATGGTGACCTTACGTATAACAGAACAAAATGTTGCCCACTACTGCACATCTGCATGATGGTTGGTATATTTGAGTCCATCATTTCAGCTCCAATGTCAATCCATCTCATTGAGGGTTTCCTTCATTCCTCTACTTTACCAAACATAGTGTCTTTTTCTAGCGATTGATCTTTCCTGATGAGATGTCAGAAGTAAGTGAGTTGAAGACTGACCATCCTGACTTCTGAGGAGCATTTTGGTTGTATTTCTTCTAAGACTTATTTGCTCATTCTTTCAAAGCATCATTGGATACCAGTTCTTTCATGAAATGGTCTCTGCCCCTTCTGAATTCTTAAAAACTCTCACTTGGTAGCACTGTAATCATATTCTGCTTCATAATTATTAATGCAGCTGCTTTGGTTACTGAGTGCCTCTTTGACAGGAATGTACCACAAATGGGATGATTCAAAAAAACAAGACTTTATTATCTCACAGTTTTGGAGGACAGAAATCCAAGTTCAAAGTGCCAGGCTCTAGGGGCTGGGTGAAAGCCCCTCGACCTTGGGCTTCAGCTCTGCCTCTTGCTCCTGGCCCACTGAAGCTAGAGACATCTCTTCACTCAAGCAGCTGTTGGTTGCTGAGGCTGGCAAACCCAAGGTTGACAGTGAAAAGGCACAGTCCTGATATTACCAAGCCATATAGCAGACCATTGATTCAAGTCCCATTAACAGTTCCAAGATTGGCAGACAACAGGGCAGGCTTTTGAACAATGACTTGGCTACATGCAAGATTCAAGCATGCCATAAGCTGGAGACCTTCCTCAAAGTTGCTTCTTAAGCTGCTCCAATAGATTTTACCAGGGAGTTAATGGCCAGTCTCATCATGGGCAGTAACTACATCCAGCTGCCCAGCCACTCAACCAGGCTCAGCCAAGTTGACAATAACTTTAAATACCACAGCAGCAAATTAAATTACTGCGCGTCAGGGTGGGAAGAGAGGATGTGGAGGGGGTAAGTCATGGTTCATGCACTCCAAGTGCTCTCTGACAGCCTGGAGATACAGATTTTTCCAAATCCAGCCAAGTATTGGGCAACAAAGACAGAGAATTTAGAATGTGCTAATAAAGAGCATATTGGTGGTGCAATGGTTAAGCACTAAGCTGGTAAATGAAAGTTTGGCAGTTCAAACCCACCTACTAGTTCTGTGGGACCTGGCAATCTGCTTCTGAAAGGATTATAGTCTAGAAAACCTTATGGAGCAGTTCTACTCCATCATATATGGTCACCATGAGTTGAAATTGACTGCATGGTGCTTAACAATAGTGAGGAGAGAAAACTGTGCTGGGTTTCCTCAGGGAGGTTTCCGGGGAGGTCAAAGGAGCTGGACCTTGAAAAGTGTCTGGAAGTCCTCAAGTGGAGAGGAGAAGGGGGAATTCCACAGAGAAGCATGAGGTGTGTTTCAGACCTGTGGCTCAGGGAGGGTGGATTGGTATATCTTTAGAGAGAGGATTCCCACTAAAGGACCTCTGGTGGCATAGTGGGTAAGGCATTTTTGGATGCTAACCAGGTCAGCAATTCAAACCCACCAGCTGCTCTGCAGGAGGAATATGAAGCAATCTACTTCTGTAAAGATTTACAGCCTTGGAAACCCAATGGGGGTCCCTATGAATCAGAATCAACTCAATGTCAGTGGGTGGTTGGGATTCCTACTGGCTCATCCTTGCCTCCTCAAAGCATTTTCTAACCTCAAGGTTAGCCCATGGTGAGTGTTTGCAGAGCCATCAAGCATCAGAGGCACCCAGCCAGTGTCCTACCCCATTAAGAAGCTTCACATCATCTTCCTGAGTCATGCCAGTGCTTACTCAGAGAATATCCAGTAAACTAATGATGGGCTCTCCTGACAGGACTCCCAGGCCTGGTCTCAACTCTTTTAGAGCCCTTGTGAACTGAAGCAAGGTACTTCTCCTCTCTGGGCCTCTAAGGCCTAAGAGAGCCCCATGGCAAGGGGATTAAACCCACAGGCTGTGGAGTCAGCCTACCTGGGTACAAATCTCCACTCTGCAGCTTTCTGAGTAACTTTGAGTATGCCAATTAATCTCTCCAAGCCTCCACTTCCTTGTGTGGAAAAGGGAACAATAATACTGCAAAACACCATCAGAACACCAAAAATAGGGACCAAAAATTCAATTACACAAAACTTGGAGTCATTGTTGTAAGGATAAAGAAAAATGGGGAACTAGGAGTCAAATATGTTGATTTTTAACTAAATTTTTGAGAAAAATAATTGAAATGTGAATTCAATTATTATGGGGCTTTACCATACAATTCTCATGGATTAAATGTACTAATATATACAAAATGCTCTCCACAGTAAATGTGCAATAAAAGTGACTTAGTAGTAGTAGTAAAACAAGAACTCCCAGCGGGGTTAGAACGTGGGCTCCTTGAGGAACAACTCCAGGGCAGCTGAGTGCTATCAGAGACAGACTTTGGCAGTTTTGAGCTGCAGTCACTGAGGCCTGGATACCTGCAGGACTAACACCCACTGTATCCAGGACAGCATTGGTCTTCCCAATTTTAGATCTTAGAGATCCTGGGGAAACACCTGACACAGGCATTATATCTAGGCCGGCAACAGAGATGTCAGTTACAGACCACTTTCGTCTTTGTTATTAATAGCACTCAGAATCGTTAGAATCATTAAGAACCTATGAAGTTATTTCTCTTTTGTATTCTATCACAAGAGAAAAACCAAGCTCCTCTTTCCCCACAGTAGAAAAGCAGTATCAAAGAAAAGCCAGCTCCTGCCTTTCCAGCCTTGGGAATAATTCCCCTTGTTCTGGCCTGTTCCCCTCCAAGGCAGGGCCTGCAGGATTGCTGGCTCAAGAACTGCCAGTTTCTCCCCTCCCTGCACCCTGCATGTAGCCAAGTGGTTGTCCAACAGCCTGCCATGCTTTGCTGATCTTGAAACTTTTATAGATTTGAATTAATGATCTGCTATGTGCTCCAGGCCATCTGCAGACATTGCCACACCGGGAGCCAGATCAAGCAGGAAGTGGGGCCCCCAGCCCAATCTTAATCTTCATGGGTCACAAACAGAGTTCCCGATCCTTCCTTCTTTTGCAGTCCTCCTCATCTGACCTCAGGTAATCTCATCATTCCTCAGTCAAAAACATTGGAGTCACCCTTGGCTTCTGTTTCTCTCATACCCACACCCAATCCATAGCAAATCCTTCAAAATATATCCAGATTCTAGCCACTTCTCCCCATCTCTCCCCAGCTTCTCTGCTCTGAGCCTCCATCACCCCTTGCTTAGTTTTCAATAGGCTTCCAAGTGGTCTCCCTGATTCTGCCCTTGTGCCCTTGCAGCCTGTTAGGAACTCACTCAGCTACCAGTCTGTCCTGTGAAGATGAAAGTCAGCTGAGGTTCCACTTTAGCTCAAAGCCCTCTAATGGTGTCCCTTCTCATTTGGCACAAAAGCAAAGTTACCAAAGAGGCCATTTAGTTCTTCAGGCCCATGTTATCTCTCTACCTCCACTCCTCAAACTCTCTCCCTGGCTCCTCCACTCCAGCCACAATGGCCTCAAACAGGCCAGGTGCACTCCTATCTTGGGATTTTGGCAACTGCTGGGAGGACACTTCCCCAGGTATCTTCACTCACCCCCCTCCTACTGGGCACAGCTTCGTTCCATGTCTTTATTCAAATACCACCTTTTTAGGGAGTATAAAACCTCCTTAATTAAAATTATGCCCCCATATGCTCCCCTTTCATACAAGGATGTATCCTTTCACTATACTTATTCAATGTGTATGCTGAACAAATAATTTGAGAAGCTGGACTATATGAAGAAGACCAGGGCATCAGGATTGGAGGAAGACTCATTAACAACCTGCGATACACTGACGACACAACTTTGCATGCTGAAAGTGAGGATGACTTGAAGAACTTATTGATGAAAATAAAAGACTACAGTCTGCAGTATGGATTACATCTCAGCATAAAGAAAAGGAAAATCCTCACAACTAGACCAATAAGTAGCATCACAATAAATGGAGAAAAGATTGAAGTTGTTAAAGATTTCATATTACTTGGTTCCACAATCAACACCCATGGGAGCAGCAGTGAAGACATCAGACAACGTATTGTCCTGGGCAACTCTGCTGTAAAAGACCTCTTTAAAGTGCTAAAGAGCAACAATGTCTTTTTGAAGACTAAGGTGTGCCTAACCCAAGCCATAGTATTTTGAATTGCCTCTTATGCATGTGAGAGGTGGACAATGAATAAGAAAGACCGAAGAACTGATGCTTTTGAGTTATCATGTTGGCAAACAATACTGAAAGTATCATGGATTTCTAGAAGAACTAACAAATCTGTCTTGGAAGAAGTACAGCAGGAATGCTCCTTGGAAGCGAAAATGGCCAGACTTCATGTCATCTACTTTGGTTGTGTTGTCAGAGGGACCATTCCCTGGAGAAGGATATCATGCTTGGTAAAGTGGAGGGTCAATGAAAAAGGGGAGGGCCCTCAAAGAGATGGATTGAAATGGTGGCTGCAACAATAGGCTCAGGTGTGGCAAGGATTTGAGGCTGGCACAGGACCAGGTTGTGTTTCATTGTGTTGTACATATATATGGTCTCTATGAGTAGGAGCCATCTTGACGGCACCTAATAACATGTTCCCCTTTTTATTTAAATTTTCTCTATTATACTCATCACTGTCAAACACACTATATATTTTCTTTCTTTGTTTTGTTTATTACTTTTCTCCCTTGATTAGAATGGATGTCCTCTGAGGCAAAATATTTTTATCTGACAAAGAGTAAGTATTTATTAAGTACATAAACAAATGAGTGAACACGAATCAAGAGTTCTGTGCCAAATTTCCCATGCACACTATGGCAATTGGCTCATGAAACAGGGAGTCAATGAATGGGATAGCTTAAATCATCAAGTTTAATTTCTCCTTCTGTTGACAGACACCAACACCCACTAAGAGGGAGTATATCCCAAAGTATCACAGCAAATCAACTTCTGAGCGGGGGCTGAGACAGGCCTGTCTTCTTGTTCCCCTGCCACCCACAGCCAGCAGTCACCCCATTGTGACAGAAATTTCCAGTATCCTGAGCTATATATTTAGAACAAGGAACCTACTGAAAACAAAGAAATGAGGTATGGGGCAGGATATTTTTAGCCTTGCTGGTTTCTAAGTGCACATATGTATAGAAAGGTCTGTAACTATGCCTATATATAGGTATTAAATCAGGAAGCAAGTTGAGTGGTGGACCAGCTTTTCTGGGGGTGGCTGAGTGAGACTGTCACAACATGAATGCTTTTGAGTGAGAGTGGCTGATTCTAAGGAAATTATGGCCCTGTTGTGTAATCTGGAAGCTGCATACCTCACACTGGAGTTCAGAAAGTGTCTGAGGAATTAGATCCTCATTTTTCTTCTCTTCAATCAGCCAGAAGCACCAATAAAACTCCAAAGTCCGCCCCAGCCCAGTAAGCAACCAAGACTTTTATGGTCAAAATTCACAATGACCTGAATAGCAAAAGCTATTTTAAAAAGAATAAAGTAGGAGAACTCCCACTTCCTGATTTTAAAATATACTATACAGTTATGGTAATCAAATTAGCCTGGTACTCGTATAATAATAGACAAATAGACTGATAGAATAGAATTGAGAATAAGAAATAAACCCATATATTTATGGTCCACTGATTTTAGACGGGGTGTTAAGTCCATTCAATGAGAAAAGATGAGTATCTTCAGTAAATAGTGCTGGGAAAATGAGATTTCCGCATACAGAAGACTGAATCAGGATCCATACTTCATGCTATACATAAAAAGCAATTCAAAATGGGTCAAAGTGTGAAAATAAAATGATTAAATTCATAGAAGAACATATAGGGATGTGATAGTGGGGCCTAGTTTTTAACAATGGATTATCAGATATGATACAAAAAGCATGAACTGCAAAAGGCAAAGTAGATAAATAGGACCTCATAAAGAGTACATACTTCTGTTCATCAAAGGATTTTATCAAAAAAGTGAAAAGACAACCTATAGGTTGGGGGAAAATTTTGGGGAGTCTATATCCAATAAAGATATATAATACTTCTACAACTTAACAACAAAAAGACAAACAACATAATCAAAAATGAGCAAAGGACGTGAACAGATATTTCACCAAAGAGAATACTCAAATGGCCAACAAGCATATGAAAAGATGCTCAACTTCATTAGCCTTTGGAGAAATGCAAATCAAAACCACAATGAGACAGCACTTCATTCCCACTGGAATGGATAAGATAAAAGCAAATGAACAAACAGAAAATAACAAGTGTTGACAAGGATGTAGAGAAATTAGAAATTAGAATCCTTATCCATTACTGGTAGGAATGCAAAATGATAAAGCCAATATGGAGAACCACTTAATGGTTTCTAAAAATATTAAACATTTATATACATCAAAAGACTTCACCAAAAGAGTGAAAAGAGAACCTATAGACTGGAAGAAGACTTAACAATGACATATCAGACAAAGGACTATTCTCTAAAATGTATAGAAAACGTCAACACCTAAACAACAAAAAGATAAACAATCCAATTTAAAAATGGGCCAAGGACATGAACAGACCCCACCAAAGGAGACATTCAGATGACTAACAAACACATAAAGAAATGTTCACAATCATTAGCCAGTTGTCGTTGTTGTTGTGTGTCATCAAATCAGACCCAACTCATAGCAACCGCTCCTTGGGTTTCCGAGGTGGTATCACTATGGAAGTAGATTGCCCAACCTTCCTTCCAAGGAGTGGCTGGTGGGTTTGAACTGCCAGCCTTCTG
>NW_006921600.1:11034155-11037679 GCF_000298275.1 Orycteropus afer afer
TGCGATGATGGGCTCAAGTATAGCAGGGATTGTGGGGTTGGCGCGGGATCGGGCAGTGTTTCGTTCTGCTGTGCTATGAGTCGGAAACGACTCGACGGCACTTAACAACAACAACAACAACAACCAGGGGTGGGAGGGAAAGGGAGAATAAATCACTAGATAGACAGTAGACAATACTAACTAGGGTGAAAGGAAAGGCAATATACAATAAGGGGGAGGTCAGCACAAAATGATCAAGGCAGAGGAAGACACTAGCTGGAGCACAAGAGTTAAGTGATCAAAGTAAATACTATTTGTGGTAGTTAAGTTTGTGCGTCAACTCGGCTGGGCCTGGTTGAGTGGCTGGGCAGCTGGATGTAGTATTCCCCATGATGAGACTGGTAATCAACTCCAAGGTGGAATCTACTGTTAACAGCTGAGTAGCTGCCTTAGGGATGTAGTCCGCTTCCCATATATGAGGAGAAGACTTGGGGAACGGTGTTTAGCTTATGGCACGCTGCTTGAACCCTGCATGTAGCCAAGTGGTTGTCCAACAGCCTGCCATGCTTTGCTGATCTTGAAACTTTTAATAGATTTGAATTAATGATCTGCTATGTGGTTTGGTAATATCAGGGCTGTGCCTTTTTACTTGTCAACCTTGGGCTTGTTAGCCTCAGCAGCCAGCAGCTGAGTGAAGAAAAGCCTACAGCTTCAGTGGGCCGGGAGCAGGAGGTAGAGCTGAAGCCAAAAGTTGAGGGGCTTTCACCCAGCCCCTAGAGTCTGGCACTTTGAACTCGGACTTAAAGCCTCCAAACTGGAAGCATAAACTCCTGTGTGTTAAGGCCATCACAGTTGTGGTATATTCTTGTCAGAGCGGCACTAGGTAACCAGAACACTATTACATACACAATCTTGCAATAGCAGTAATAACAATAATCTATGAGTGGATACATACATAGACACTCAAGCTGAACAGGGGTGGGGAGGCAAATGGGAACACACCAATGAATATATACAGATTTGACATAGGATATTTCTATATGTATTTATATGCACTACAAATATATCCATGAATATAGTAGAGTATACAGGAGAGAAAGTTGTGAAAACTTAGCATAACCAAACACCTTGAGGGAATGAATTGCTGGGCCTGGGGGCTCAGGACCACAGTCACAAGGGACACTAAGGTCAACTGGCATAACATAGTCCATAAAGGCACTGTTCTACATTCTACCTTGGTGAGTAGTGACTGGAGTTTTAAAAACTTAGGAGCAGCCATCTAAGGTCCAGCTATTGGTCTCTCCCTATGTGGAGCAAACAAACAAACAAACAAACAAAAAATGCAAAACCAAACTCAGTCGAGTCAATTCAACTTACAATGACCCCTCCTTGGGTTTCCAAGGTGGTATCTCTACGGAAATAGATTGCCCAATCTTCCTTCTGAGAAGTGACTGGTGGGTTTGAACCTCCAGCCTTCTAGTTAGCAGTCAAATGCCTTAGACACTATGCCACCAGAGGTCCTATTTGGAGCAAAGAGTAAGTAAAATCAAAGAAGCAAGGAAACAGTCCAGAGGACTGACTGATCTCATGAACCCCAGCTTCTATGACCCTGAGACCAGAAGTAGATGGTGCCTGGCTACCACCATCAACCACTGGGAGGGGTATTGGTGCAGAAGATTCTAGATAGAGTGGGAGAACAATGTGGAACAAAACTCAAAATCATTAAAAAAAAAAAAAAAGATGAGGTTTGCTGGTCTGACAGAGCCTGTTGAGATCTGGAGACCATGCTCCCTAGTTACCCTTCAGGTCTGGAACTGAACTCATTCCTGTAAGTTCAATAGGCACATGAGGTGAACATTTACATCAGGTACTACTTGGAGAGATCAATAGTGGGAGAACAGATGGCAG
This sequence comes from Orycteropus afer afer, assembly GCF_000298275.1. Lineage (NCBI taxonomy): Eukaryota > Metazoa > Chordata > Mammalia > Tubulidentata > Orycteropodidae > Orycteropus > Orycteropus afer. The sequence continues at coordinate 11,036,043 of NW_006921600.1, forward strand.
TGTTTGCACAGGGAGATAGCTCAGGGGCAAGAGTGCATGGGAGGGAAGGACACAGGGAAGAGGTAACTATAGGGAGGAAGTGAGGAAAGAACTGTGACATTGTGGGAAATTATAGTAACTGTCATGAGACAAAGTATACGTGAACTGCGGTATGGAAAATGAATTTGTTCAGTATACTTTAACCCAAACCACAATAAAAATTAAAAAAAAAAAAAAAAAAAAAGGTGGTCCCAGAGAGAGTGGGAGAAAAATGTGAAACAAAACTAAAAATTATTTAAAAAAAAAAATATTACTGCTCTGGTAGAGACTGATGGAATTCCCAAGACTATGGCCTTTAAACACCCTTCAAGCCTGGAACTCAGCTAACACGCATGGCTTAACTTACAGCCAAATGATAGACAGGTCTATAAAGAAAACAATAATACCAGGGAGGTATGCACTCATTAGAAAAATCAACCATACAAGATTAGAAGGGCAGCATTTGCCCAGGGATAAAGCTCAGAAGGCAAGAAGGGATTGGAAGGAAGAACAAAGGAAATGGTAAACACAGGGAGGAAGTGGGAAGAATGCTGTTACATTGTGGGATAGCAATGTAAGTCACAAAACAAAATGTGTATGAATGGTTGAATGGAAAATCAATTTGCTCTGTAAACTTCCACCCAAAGTAGAACTAAAAAATAAAAGTTAAACATAGAATTGCCACATGACCTAGCAATCCTAATCCTAGGTAAATACTGAAAAGAGTTGAAAGCAGCAAAGCAAGTACACACATGTACATTAATGTTTATTGCAGCACTCTTCACAATAGCCAAAGGTGGAAACAACCGAAATACCCATCAACAGATGAATGGATAAACAAAATTTGGTATATATCTACTGCAAAATACCATTCAGCCACAAAGAGAAATGAAGTCCTAATCCATGCTACAACATGGATAAACCTTGAAAACATTAACCCGAGTGAAATTTTAAAAAAAAACCTCATTGCCGTGGAGTTGGATCTGACTCATAGTGACTCCTCCTTGGGTTTCTGAGGCAGTATCACTACGGAAGTAGATTGCCCATCTTCTGTCTGAGGAGTGGCTGGTGGGTTTGAACTGCCAGCCTTGTGGTTAACAGTCAAGTGCCTTAGGTAATATGCTACCAGAGTTCCTTGAGTGAAATAAGTCAATCATAAAAGGACAACTATTGTAGGGTCTCATTTACATGAAAAATCTGATGTTATTGTTGTTAGGTGCCATGGAGTTGTTTCCAACTCATAGCGACCACATGCACAGCAGAATGAAACACCGCCAGATCCCACACCAGCTCCATGGTCCCTGAGATACTTGAGCCCATTGTCGCAGCCACCGTGTCAATCCATCTCATTGTTAAAGGCCTTCCCCCTCTTTCATCGACACTCCACCTTAACAAGCATGACATCCTTCTCCAGGCAATGGTTCCTTCTGACAACATGATCAAAGTAGGTGAGAGAAGCCTGGCCATTCTTGCTTCCAAGGAGCATTTTGGTTGCACTTCCTCCAGGACAGATCTGTTAGCTCTTTTAGCAGTCCATGGTACTTTCAGCATTCTTCGCCAGCACCACAACTCAAAAGCATCAACTCTTCTTCAGTCTTCCTTATTCATTGTCCAGCTCT
>NW_006921600.1:11047559-11054823 GCF_000298275.1 Orycteropus afer afer
CAATTCTTTTATCTTGTCATTTCTTCCATTTGCTTTAGCTACTCTCCACTCAAGGGCAAGTTTCAGAGTCTCTTCTGTCATCCATTTTGGTCTTTTCTTCTTTTGTTCTTTTTAGTGACCTCTTGCTTTCTTCATGGATAATATTCTTGATGTCATCCCACAATTCCTCTGGTTTTCGGTCACTGGTGTTCAATGCATCAAATCTTTTCTTTAGATGATCTCTAAATTCAGGAGGGATATATTCAAGATAATATTTTGGCTCTCTTGGACTTGTTTCAATTGTCTTTAATTTCAAGTTGAACTTGCCTATGAGCAGTTGATGGTCTGTTCCATAATCAGCTCCTGGCCTGGTTTTGGCTGAAGAAATTGAGCTTTTCCATCGCCTCTTGTCACAGATGTAGTCAATCTGATTCCTGTGTGTTTCATCTGGTGAAGTCCATGTGTACAGCCTCAGTTTGTGTTGTTGAAAAAAGATGTTTGCAATGACTAAGTCGTTGGTCTTGCAAAAATTCTACCATGCGAGTTCCAGCATTATTTCTGTCATCAAGGCCAAATTTTCCAACTATCAGTGATTCTTGTTTCCAACTTTTGCATTCCAATCACCAGTGATAATTAACACATCCTGATTGCATGTTCGGTCAATTTCAGACTGCAGAAGTTGATATAAATCTTCAATTTCCTCATCTTTGGCTTTGGTGGTTGGTGCATAAATTTGAGTAATAGTCGTATTAACGGGTCTTCCTTGTAGGCGTATGGATATTATTCTATCACTGACAGCATTGTACTTCAGGACAGATCTTGAAACATCTCTGTGATGATGAATGTCATGACATTCCTCTTCAAACTGTCATTCCTGGCATAGTAGATCATATGGTTGTCTGATTCAAAATGGCCCAAACCAGGCTATTTCAGTGCACTAATGCCTAGGATATCAATTTTTTTGCATTCCATTTCATTTTTGACAACTTCCAATTTTCCTAGATTCATACTTCGTACATTCCATGTTCTGATAATTAATGGATGTTTGCTGCTGTTTCTCCTCAATTTGAGTGGTGCCATGTCAGCAAATGCCTCCATTTGAAAAGCTTTACTTTATCCATATGAGTAAGGCTGGTTTTGCTCTGATAATGCAGCTCTTGCTCAGTCCTATTTTGAGAGCTTCTAACCTAAGTGACTCATCTTCCTTCTCTGTATTGGACAATGTTTCTGGACTATTTATAAAGTTGCACAGTAATGTATCAGACAGTGTTTCTCTGCTATTCATGAAGTTTTCCCTGGCCAATTCTTTGAGAAGTGGATGGCCTCTTCCTTCTTCCTAGTCTGTCTCAGTCTGCAAGCCGGACTGATAACTGTGGACCATGTGCACCCCACTGGGTTTGAAACACCATTGGCACAGCCTCAAGGCTCACAGTAACATGTCACCACAGTAGGACAAACCGACAGACAAGTTTATCTCCCTTAGTTGTTGGAAATCTCTCCAACCACCCTTACCTGGATCCCTGCGTCTGACTCCACACTCTGACCTGGTTCCTTTGGCCTTTTCTGTCCTTTCCCTGATTTCCCACCTTGTCACTATGGGGCGTGGCCTGGGGTCCCTCTCCTCACCTGGATCCCTGCAGCTGACTCCTTGCTCTGTCCCGGTCCCCTTGGCCTTTTTGTCCTTTCCCTGCTTTCTGGCCTTGCCACTTGTGGGGCATGGCCTGGGTTCCCTCTCCTCACCTGGATCCCTGCAGTGGACTCCTCGATTTGTTCCGGTCCCCTTTGCCTTTTCTGTCCTTTCCCATGGAATGGGAAATGGTTTTCTAACTCCAGGTCTTTGCACATTTCATTATAGTAATTGGCTTTGTCTTCTCAAGCTGCTCCTTGAAATCATCAGTTCAATTCTTTTATCTTGTTATTTCTTCCATTTGCTTTAGCTACTCTCCACTCAAGGGCAAGTTTCAGAGTTTCTTCTGCCATCCATTTTGGTCTTTTCTTCTTTTCCTGTCTTTTTAGTGACCTCTTGCTTTCTTCATGGATAATATTCTTGATGTCATCCCACAGTTCTTCTGGTTTTCAGTCATTGGTGTTCAATGCATCAAATCTTTTCTTTAGATGGTCTCTAAATTCAGGAGGGATATATTCAAGATCATACTTTGGCTCTCGTGGAGTTGTTTTAATTGTCTTTGACTTCAAGTTGAACTTGCATATGGGCAGTTGATGGTCTGTTTCACAATCAGCTCCTGGCCTGGTTTTGGCTGAAGAAATTGAGCTTTTCCATCACCTCTTGTCACAGATGTAGTTAATTTGATTCCCGTATGTTCCATCTGGTGAAGTCCACATGTACAGCTGCCGTTTGTATTGCTGAACAAAGGTGTTTGCAATGAATAGGCAAATGTATAGAGACCAAAGTTTATTAATGGTTACCAAGGGCAGGAGGGAAGAGATAGGGGAGAGGCGTTTTTTAGGTAGTAGTAGATTTCTATTTATGGTGATAGGAAGTTTAGCAACGATTATGTGAGATGATTGTACAACATGATTGCTGCAATTGATGTCACCAAATTGTGCACCTAAAAAATGTTGAACTGGCAAATGTTATGTGTATATATTTGCAACAATAAAAAATAAATTTTCCCGTGGTGGCAATTACTCTCTCCTTGGGGGAAGATGGAGATTCTAAAAGGGGAGATTGAGCAGAAACCTGGAGCCTCTGCTTCCCCATTTGCCCAGACATGCCTCCCTGGGAACCAGGAACCTTCCCAGACCTCTGACCAGGTCTAGGAGACAAGGCTGGTGTCAGTATGGAATGCTTCCTACATGTCAGATGCTTTGTTCATCACACATTATCTCATTTCATACAACAACCCTATTAGATAGATGATAGCTAGAGAGAGAGAGAGCGCGATGATGGATAGACAGATAAGTAAAATAGGTAAATAGATAGCATAGATGGATGGATGGTTAGATGGATGGATAGAGATAAAAAAGAAAAAAGGAATAGGATACAATAGCTTCCACCCAATGCACTCTGACTCATGGCAACCTTACGTACAACAGAACAAAATGTTGCCTAGTCTTGCATCGTCTTCATAATTTCCAGCATATTCAAGTCCATCACGGCAGCTACTGTGCCCATCCATCTCACTAAGGGTCTCTTTGCTCATTGGCCCTCTGCTTCACCAAACATGATGTTCACCTCTAGCAATTGATCACTTCTGATTATGTGTTCAAAACAAGCAAGTCAGACAATGTTTTGTTGTAATCTATACAGTTTTCATTGGCTACTTTTTGGAAGTAGATTGCCAGGCTTTTCTTCCTAGGCTCTTAGTCTGGAAGCTCCACTGAAACCTGTCTACCATAGGTGACCCTGCTTATATGTGAAATACCAATGACAAAGCTTCCAGCATCATAGCAATATGCACACCAATACAGTATTGATAGACAGATGGTGGAACCCTATTCCAAATCTATTGCTATTGAGTCAATCCTGACTCATAGCAATCTTATAGGACAGAGCAGAACTACCCCATAATGTTTCTAATGCTGTAAATCTTTATAGAAGCTGCCATACCTACAGAAGCTGCCAGGAGGACTGCCACATCTTTCTCCCACAGAGTATTTGGTAGGTTTGAACTTTCAATTAGCCAAGCACTTAACTACTGTACTGTCAGGGCTCATTGGGGCCCTAATAGAGAGACACTATTATTATCATCCCTATTTTATAGTTGGGTAAGCTGAGGGAAAGAGTGCATTAGTAATTTGCCCACATCTTGCAGCTTAAGTTGCAGACTCAAGAAGTCTAGCTCCACAGCTCTTGCCCTTACCCATCAGGCTGCACTGTACTCAGCTGGAAGGCAGGAATCTTGGGTCCAAGTCCAAACTGTATGTGACTTTCATTCATTCAACAAGTATTTGCTGAGTATTTGCTAAGCGTCACTGACAGGTGAGATTTCCACCCTCATGTAGCTTATGTTCTAGTTGGGGGATACAAACAATAATCACATAAAGCAATTTTTAAAGTTCAGATAGTAATGAAGGCTCTGAAGTTCTTTGTACAGGTGGTTAATGCATTAAGTTGCTAACCAAAATGTTGGATGTTCAACTCCACCCAGAGTATCCTGGAAGGAGTCTGGTAGTCTACTTTCAAAAAATCAGCCATCGAAAACTCTATGGAGCATGGTTTTGCTCTGACACACATTGGGATTCCATGAATTAGAACTGACTCTATGGCAACTGGTTTAGTGTTCATAAAGGCTCTCTATAAAATAATACAGAGTAAGTGTTCAGCTGCTAATCAAAAGGTCAGTTGTTCAAACCCATAAACCACGCAGTGAGAAATATGTGGCAGTCTATTTCCATAAAGATTTATAGCCTTGGAAACCCTATAGGGTGGTTCTACTCTGTTCTATAAGGTCACCATGAGTCAAAAATCAACTCAACAGCAGTGGGTTAAATGGGACAAAAGATGTCTGAAGAAGAACAAGACTACTTTAGCTCAAGCTAAAGGTCAGGTTTATCTGAGGAAGTAGCATTTAGGCTGAGACCTGAATGTTGAAAAGGAGATGGCCATGTGAAGAGCCATGGAACAATGGTCTACAACCCAAGGATGGAAACAACTTGGCACATCTGTCTGAGAGAGAGAAGGGCAGTGTGGATGGAGCAGGGTGAGTGAGGGCAGAGGTTCAAGATGAGGTCAGAACCAAAGGCAGGGGCCAGATCAGGTAGGGCCTTGTGGGACCTGCTGGGAATCTGGACTATACACTAATCATGATGGGAAACCATTGGAGGGTTTTAGGCTAAGAGGGTGATGCAATCTGACTTTCCCCTTTAAAAGATTCCTCTGGCTGCTGTGTGGAGAATGGACATGAGGGCTGGCATAGGGGGAGCCCAGCTAGGAAGGTTAGGCTCATGATCAGCTGAGAGGTGATAGTGGTGAATGAGGGTGATGTCAGAGGGTGTGGAGAGAAGTGATCTAATTGGAGATAGAACCCAACAGGATTTGCTAGTGGACTATGACAAGAGAGAAAGATGGGTGTCAAAAATAACCCCTAGGATTTTGGCCTGGCCAACTGAATAAACAGCGGTAAGGAAGAGAGTAAAGTCTCTGGGTGCTTAATGTACCTGTCTATTAAGCAAAAGTTTGGAGGTTAAGTCCACCCAGAGTCCCCTTTGGAGAAAGGCCTGGTGATCTACTTCTGAAAAACCAGCCACTGAAAACCTTGTAGAACACATTTCTCCTCTGACACACATGGGGACACTATGAGTCAGAGTCAACTCAATGGCAACTGGTCAAAAAAGGGAGCAGAGGAAAAAGTTTCTGGAAAAGGAAGAGAGAAAGGCAACTTCCATCCAAATAAAGCTTATGGGGACAAAATAAAAATTAAAGAGACATTGTTCCTATCCTAAAACTCACAGTCATAGGGATGCAGATATGCAAACAAATAATAGCAATACAATGTATGGAGTAGCTGACTACACACAGAGCTGTGGGGAGTGACTCTGTTTGGGGACGTTAGGTAGGAGAGAAAAGAGTTTTGTTTTTGTTTTCAAAATAATTTTGGACTTACACAAATGTTTCAAAATAGTACAAAGAATTCCCAAGTACCCTTCACCCAGTTTTCCCAAATTTAGCATCTTTTAAATTTACAGAAATCATCAAAAGTCACTATGAATCTAATGGACTCAATGGCAGTGGGTTTTATTCTATAAATCTCATTCAAGTTTCATCAATTGCCTCAGAGATGTCCCTTATCTGGTCCAACATCACATGTAGCATTTAATTGTCATGTCTCCCTTGTTGGGTGCTGTTGAATTAACTCTGACTCATTGCAACCCCATGTGAGAGTAGAAGTGCCCTATAGGCTGTAATCTTGACAGAAGCAGATAGCCAGTTCTTGCTCCCTTGGAGCCACTAGGTGGGTTTGAACCACCAACTTTTTGGTTACTAGCCAACTTATTCACTGTTGCACTACCAGAGTTTCCTTTAATCTGGGTTAGTACCTCTGCTCAAATAATTTCTTTTAGAAAGATCAGCACAATGTTGGTCCCTATGAGGTGGAGGTTAAAGATGTCCCAACTGTCCAGGTTTTCCCAACTGCTGTACCACTCCATCATCTCTAACATCAACTCCTCCTCCTTCTTCTCCCCTCAGTACTCTCCCTTTCGTCTTAGGGTTCTGTAGTTCACCATAATGTCTTACAGAGATCACACACTGCCAAGGAAATGGCACATGTGGTTGTGGAGGCTGGCAAGTTCCAAATCCCTCAGTGGGTCAGGTTTTGGTCTGGATGATTCTCCTTACTGATGTGGTTGCAGGGGCTGTTGAACTTAAATCAGCAGGTCAGACAACTGGTTGCTGTCTCAAGTCTCAAGAACCAGGGGTGAGATGATGATGAACCAGCTGCAGACCCAGAGCAAGAGTGAACTTTGCCAGAGCATTCACATATATACTCTCGAGGGAACTAAGGGCAGTGACTTCAGTTACATCCTCTAGTAAGGTGGGACTCAAGATACATCCCACCCTAATCTTGCCTCATTATCATAATGGACAACTCATCCCAAAATGGGACCATAACCCCAGGCAGGCATAAAGGCTAGGGTTTACAATACTTCATAAAATGGTGGACTATGGCTAGAACAGCTACATTAAGAAATTCACTGCACTGCAACCTCAATTTTACCCTTTCAGACTATTGTACTTGTGAAGAGTGCTTGCCAGCTACTTTGCAGAATGTCCTTCACCTTGGGTTTGGCTAGCGTTCCCTCATGATTAACTCCAGGCTGTGCCTATTTGACAAGAAGACCATGAAGTGGTATGTCTTTTTCAGTGCATCATACCAGGTGGTACTGAGTCTACTATGTCATATTCCTTGTGACATTAACTCTGATCACCTGGTTAAGGTGCCATCTGCCAGATTTTTCCTCTATAAAGTTATTATTTTCCTCTTTGTAACTACTAATCATCTTATGGGGAGAGACTTTGAGATTTTCTTTTCGTACTTTCACCCCAAAATTTTTGCTTTCATTGATCCTTCATGGCTAAAGAATGATTACTGTGGGTGTTTGCCAAATGGTGATTTTGTATTTCCACCATTCCTTCTAGTGTTTATTAATTGAAATTTTACTGTAATGAAGAACTGTTCCTTCTCCTTTATTTATTGAAATATTTATTTGTAAGCATAGACACATTATTTCATTATGTTGTTGTTGTTGTTATGTGCCGTCGAGTCAGCCCCGACTCATAGCGACCCCTCCTTGGGTTTCCGAGGCAGTATCACTACAGAAG
>NW_006921600.1:11055198-11055755 GCF_000298275.1 Orycteropus afer afer
TCATAGTGACCCCTCCTTGGGTTTCCAAGGCAGTATCACTACGGAAGTAGATTGCCCAACCTTCCTTCCAAGAAGTGGCTGGTGGGTTTGAACCATAAGCCTTCTGGTTAGCAGGCAAGTGCCTTAGGTACTACGTATGCTACCAGAGCTCTTGACAGAAACTTAGTGCCCCCTAAAACCTGAGTCTTTTATTATTCCTTCAGCACCTACCACAGAAACTTGCATGTGGAAGGTATACAGTAAATGCCTTTAAATTTCTTGCAAGCTTGAGCTGGTTGCAGATGCAGAATATAGACATGTGGGAAAATAATTAGACATTACTTCTTCAAGATCTGGGACCCACAAACCTATAAACAGAATGGACTGAACAATTTTTCCACAAACCTCAGAGATAGGTTATTTTGCTGGCGTCTACTCACGCATTCCCCATCACACTGCCTTTGGGTTAATAAATCCAATAGTCTTGCTGTTTGTTTTGCAGTCAGCATTCATCTGCCTTTCATTTCTCCCATAAGATAAATAATACTAGGTGTTGTTGTCAGGTGCCATGAAGTTGT
>NW_006921600.1:11062730-11070744 GCF_000298275.1 Orycteropus afer afer
CATCACATCCTTATATCAGACAAGCAAAGATGGGAAGAGAGTAAAAAGTAAAAGGGCACATGTCAGTTGAGTCAGCCTCCTTCAAAGAGCTTTCTCAGAGGCCCCTCCAAGTCATGTACAACCCTTTGGCCATACTCGAGATCCATGAACACCTTAACTGCAATGGAGTCTGGGAAATGTGGTTTCTTAGCTGGCACATTGCTGCCTAAAGTAAAAATGGTTTCTGTTGGTTTGAATAAGGGATGACTAAATATTGGATGGGGAGTTAGATGTTTCTGCCATAGCTGGGATAATCAAGGAAGACTTCATGGAGAAAATGGGTATCAGTAAGGAACTCTGGTGGTACAATGGTTAGGTGCTCAGCTGCTGACTGAAAGGTTGGTGGTTCAAACTCACCCAGCAGTCCCACAGAAAAAAGACCTGGAGATTTGCTCCCATAAAGATTACAGCCTAGAAAATCCTATAGGGCAATTCTCCTCATCATATGGTGTGGTTTAGATGGTGCAAAGATTAACATGCTTGGCAGTTAACCAAAAGGTCGGAGGTTTGAGTGCACCCAGAGGCAACTTGGAAGAAAAGCCTGGTAATCTACTTTCAAAAAGTCAGCCATCAAAAGCCCTATGTCTGTACTCTGACACACATGGAGTCCCCATGAATCAGAACTGATGTGATGGCGTCTAGTTTTTACTGATTTTAGGATTCAGGTGGGATCTCCTGTTATTCTCACATGTGAGAGAGCAGTTCCAGTTCCCATTTTAAAGATAAAGAAAAAAAAAAAAAAAAAACCCAAAGCAGTTCAATAACTCACTTGAGGTCACATGGCCAGTAAAGGGCGCAATCTAGATTCCAACTCCAAAGACCACTAGGCCCCCTTCTCCCTATTAGGCTACATCACTGATTTCATTGTCTATGTAGAGAGTAAGAAAAAGAGAAAAGGTTCAGAGGGCACTCTTGTATTTCCAGAAAAGGACTCCATCAGGCCTCTAGGTCTCAGAAGGAAAGGAGACTCCAGATTGCTTGAACTGGGAGTTTTTGATTGCACAGATATCTTATTTATTTTGGGGCTACTTCCCAAAAGGTTTTAATGTCAGAAAGAAACAAATAAGGGAGAGAGAGAAAAAGAGGGAGAGAGAGAGAAAGAGACCAGCCAAAGCATTAACATGAGATAAAATTTGAAAATTAAATGGAATCAAAATTAGAAAATCAATCAACATAATACACCACATCAGTAGAACCAAGGAAAAGAACCATATGATTATCTGCATGGATAGAGAAAAGGCATTTGATAAAATCCAACACCCTTTCTTTATGAAAACACTAAAGAACACTAGAAAAGAAGGGAAATTCCTCAATACGATTTAGAGCATATATGAAAAGCCAACAGCCAATATCATCATACTTAATGGAAAAAGACTGAGAGCTTCCACCCTTAAATCAAGAATAAGACAAGGGTGTCCACTCTTACCACTTCTATTCAGTATTAGCAATAAGACAAAAAAAGAAAAAAAAAGAAAGAAAAGATTTCCATATTGGAAAACTTGAAGTAATTTTATCTCTATTCATGGGTGATATGATCCCATATATGTTGTTGTTATGTGCCGTCGAGTCAGCCCCGACTCATAGCGACCCCTCCTTGGGTTTCCGAGGCAGTATCCCTACGGAAGTAGGATTGCCCAACCTTACTTCCTAGGAGTGGCTGATGGGTTTGAACCGCCAGCCATCTGGTAAGCAGTCAAGTGCCTTAGCCACTGTGCTACCAGAGCTCCCGATCCCATATATAGAACATTTCAAAAAGCCCACAAGAAAACTTCTAGAACTCATAGAGGAATTTAGCAAAGTTGCAGGGTACCAAATCAACAAATAAAAATTAGTTGGGTTTCTATACACCAGTGATGAGAAATCTGCAAAGGAAATTAGGGAAACAATTGCATTATCAATAGCATCTAAGAGAAGAAAATACCTAGGAATAAATCTAATCAGGTATGTGAACGATTGGTACAATGAAAACTATAAAACGCTACTGAAGAAGATTAAAGGAGGATTTAACAAATGTAAAGGTGGTTCATGTTCATGGATTGGAAGACTTAATATTGTTATGATGGCAATGCTATCCAAAGCAATCCATACATTCAGTGCAATCCCAATAAAAACTCCAACAGCTTTCTTTACAGAAATACAAAAACCAATTGTCACCTTCAATGGAATGACAAGATCACTCAAATAACTAAAACAAGGTTGAAAGAGAAGGAAAAACGTAGAGTGGGTCACACTTTCTGATTTTAAAACATACTATATTTTTGGCTGCTAACCAAAAGGTTGGCAGTTCAAACCCACCAGCTGCTCCACAGGAGAAAGGTGAGGCTGTCTGCTTCCAAAAAGATTTACAGCCTTGGAAACCCTACAGGGGTTGCCATGAGTTGGAATTGACTCAATGGCATTTGGGTTTGGAAAGAGCTACAGTAATCAAAACAGCATGGTACTGGTATAACAATAGACATATAGACCAATGGAATAGAATTGAGAGTCAGGAATAAAGACATCTGATTTCTGGTGAGGATGTTAAGTCCATTCAACGGGGAAAGAAGAGTCTCTTCAATAAATGGTGCTGGAAAAACTGTATTTCTACATGCAGAAAAAATGAAACAAGATTCTTGCCTCACATCATACAGAAAAGCAAACTCAAAATGGATTTAGGACCTAAATGTGCAAACTAAAACTATAAAATTCTTAAAAGAATAAGCAGAAGCAATGCTCTAAGGCCTAGCTTTCAACAGTAGGTTATCTAATATAATAATAAAAACACAGATAGCAAAAGTTTAAAAAAAATGAATAGGACTTCATAAAAATTAAAAACTTTTGTTCATCAAAAAATTGAAAAGATAAGCTACCAACTAGGATAATATCTTTGGAAACCACATATCTGATGAGAATCTACTAACTACATAAAGCTTCAACAACTTGACAACAAAAAGGCAAATAACTCAATTATAGAATGGACAAAGGACTTGAATAAACATTCACCAAGGAGGACATCCAAATGGTCATCACACACATGAAAAGATGCTCAGCATCATTAACCTTCAGAAAGATACAGTTCAAAACCACAGTGACACACCATTTCCCTCCCACTAGGATGGCAAAGACAAAATTTAAAAATGAAATGAAATAACAAATTTTGGCAAGGATGTAGGGAAACTGGAACTCTTACCCATTGGTGGGAATGCAAAGTGGTATTGTGGAAAATTACGTGGCAGTCCCTCAAAAAATTAAAAACCAAACTATCCTAAGACCCTATAATTCCACATCTAGGTATATACACAAAAGACTTGAAAGCAGAGACTCCAAAAGAGACTTGCACACAAATATTCATTGCAGCAGTATTTACGATAGCCAAAAGGTGGAAACAACCTAAATGACCATCAATGGATGAATGGATAAATAAAATGAAGTCTTGATACGTGCTACAGTACAGATAGAGCTGGAAGACATTATGCTGAGCAAAATAAGCCAATAATAAAAGGACAAATATGGTTATGACCTCACTTACATAAAAACAAAAGAAAAGGCAAATATATAGAGACCAAAGTTTATTTGTGGTTACCAGGGGTGGGAGGGAGGGGGAAAAAGCGGGTTAACAGTGATGGAAAAATGACATTGATTAAAGGTAGGGTTGCACAATTCAGTATTGTAATTGCTATCATTAAGTTGTACAACTGAAAGGAAGTTGAATTTGCAAAATTATGTGATAGATAACATTTATAACAACAAAAAATGAGGGGAAAAGAAAAAAGTAGCTCCTGAGGCTGCTTAAGTATAACTAATGGGATTTATTTCTTTGATTTTGAGGTTTAGGGTCATACTTTGCTGGGACATCCCAGTTAATTGGCCTAATCTCATCTGCTTCTGTTCTACCTCCTAATTCACAGTATACTGCCTAGGGTCTTAATAGCTTAAAAACAGCCATACAATATACAACAATTGGTCTCTATTCACCTGGAGAAACAGAAGAAGGAGAATCAGGAATAGGAGGAGGAAATGGAATGTGTGGCTAATTGCCTTCATGAACAACTGCCTCCTTTGCCATGAGACCAGAAGAACTATATGATGCCCAGCTGCCATTCTTGAACAATTTGATCAAAGCTTCTATAGAAGAACCATATCTAAGGGGGACGGTAATGCAGAACAGAATTTCATATTCTCATGGACTCCAGACTTTGTGGAGCCATGGAGGGTAGAGGAAACCCAGAAATTATTGCTCTGAGATAATCTTTAAATCTTAAACTAAAAAATCTCCTGAGGTCATTATAAAACTAAACAATAATTTAGCTTAACTAGTAAAAAAAAGTTCTGCTTTGAGCATTATGCTCTTTTAAGAGCTATCTATATGGGATCAAATGGACAACAGCAACACAGAAGATTAGAGGTTGTACAAAATCTTAGATGACAGTGAGTTTCTGTTAATGAGGGAGGAAAAGTGGGTGAGAAGGGTTACACAATTCAAAGAATGTAATCAATGTCACTAAATGTTACATGTAGAAATTTTGAATTTGTATATGTTTTGCTGTGGATATTCTCAACAGCAGCAGCAAAATAAACCAAATTTAGGAAAAAAAAGGAAAACTAGAGACATTTTTGAGACTTGAAAGCCCCTTTTGTTGGGGACCTCAAAGGCAGGGTAAGGCAAGGGATGGGAGGCAAACCAGGAGAAGAGTACAAGGGAGGGGGAGCAGTGTCTCTCTGCAGCCAGCAGTGTCTGGCACCTGTCAGGAACTGGACCACAGCTAACATGACAGAAGCAAGACCCGGATGCTCTGAGTCCTGAGAATGCTCTTGAGTAGAGCGGGTGGCCAGCAGCTGGACTGAGTGCCCTCTGCCTGGATCCACATTCCTACCCTCTGGTCACCTGCATGGCTTAGCAATGCAGCTCTGTCCCCACATCCTGGAGGGGTGCCCTGAAACCACAAGAAGTTCCACCCCAGACTTGATGGCAAAGTGTTAGAACACACCAGGGGCTGCCAGGCAGCAGTTTGGCTGAGTGCCCCCTCTGGGCAATATGTGGGACTGCATTCATAGCAACTTGGGTCAGATGCACCTCTGTTCCTTAGAAGCAAGCTAATCTGACTCTCACTTTCCTCACTGGATAACAGAAATAATTATTCCTACCTTGCAGGATTTTAGAAGGAGCTCTGATGATGCAGTGGTAAATGCACTTGGCTGCTAACCAAAAGATTGTTGGTTCAAACCCATCAGCTGTTCTGCAGAAGAAAGATGACGCAGTGTGCTTCCATAAAGATTTACAGCCTTGAAAACCTAATGGGGGTTGTTATGAGTCAGAATCAACTTGAAGGCAGAAGTTTGGTTTTGGTTTTAGACAGAAGGAAATGAGGTAAAAAACATAGCATAGTAAATGCTTAAAAATGTTAATTTTATTATGATTGCTATTGTCATTAGGACAATAATGGTAGCATAGTGCCTCTGGTAGCATAGTGTCTAAGGCAGGCACTTAACTGCTAACAAGAAGGCTGGTGGTTCAAACCCACCAGCCACTCTTCGGAAGGAAAATGGGGCAATCTACTTCCATAGTGATACCGCCTTGGAAAACCAAGGAGGGGTCATTATGAGTTGGATCTGACTCAACGGCATTGAGTTTGTTTGTTTTTTAATTTTCATTACTATTAAAATCTGGACTATAGAAGGAGGAACAGACTATTGGGGGTGGGGCAGGCTGAGAATGAGACCCTGACCTCAATCAATTAACATATAGAATAGTTGAGAATAAACCATATTTCAGCACTTCATGGATTTATCAGTAAGCAGAATTTTTCACACACCTATGTACCCAGCATGGCTCTAAGCTCTCTGACAAATATATGATATATATATGTGTGTGTGCATGTGTGTATATATATAAACCCAGCTAATCCAACGTTTGATAAATTTGTGGCAGATGAATTTTCTGGATACCTGAAAATTTACTAGCCCCATACACCTAAAGCATTTTTATAAAAATGTTAAACATCTTAGAAAATATTTTAAAACATACTACGTTTAGAGACTATCAAACATAGCTTCGTTATGAACAACATCTATTCTCTTGTCTGTAATACGATGAAGGAGCTTAGGTGGTGTAGCAGTTAAAGCATTGGGCTGCTAACCAAAAGGTCAGCAGCTCAAACCCACCAGCTGCTCTGTAGGAGAAAGGTGAGATAGTCTGCTTCCATAAAGATTTACAGCCTTGGAAACCCTGTGAAGTGGTTCTACTCTGTCCTATAGGGTGACTATAAATTAGAATGAACTTGTTGGCAGTGGGTGGATAATATGATGATGGTCTTGGAGATTGTTGGGATGTGGGTGTACTTGTTTCCACTTTCTTTCTTTAAGCATCTGCCTGTGCACTTGTTCTGGGTAGTCCCTCGCTGTCAGCCTCCCATGTGTTTGTTTCTCTGCTCTGTGAGCTTCTCCTGGGGCAGCCCTTCTCCTCCTTTCACATCGTTGCTTCTCACCTGCTACAAATTTGGAGACCAAACATCAATCATTCATCTCAGTATAGCCTATCTTATCCCCAAAAAGGAGCCCTGGTGGTGCAGTGGTTAAAGCGCTAAACTGCTAACTGTCAGGCCAGCTGTTTGAACCCACCAGCTGCTCTGCAGGAGAAAAGACCTGGGCAAAAGTTCTGTAACAATTACAGCCTCGGAAACCCTCCAGAGAAGTTCTACTCTGTCCTTTAGGGTCTCTATGAGTCAGAACTGACTCGACAGCAATGGGTTTTTGGGTTTGTCCCAAAAGGAATGAAGGGGACTACTACAATATATTAAGTACTTACTATGTGTCAAGCATGTTACCAGCTGTTGACAACCATTACTTTCTCTTCACAACAGCCCCATAAATGAGCAAAGTTTATTTCCATTTTGTAGATGTGTGACCTGGGGCCCAGAGAGTCTAAGCAACTTGACCAAAGTCACACAGTTACCTGTGAGTGGCAGGGCTAGAATTCAGATGAATTGTCTATGGCTCTGAGAACATCCATGGTTTTTCTTCTATGCTCCACTGCTCCAATTTTTTGGTCAATTGCTTCTTTCTTATTGCTTATTTCTGTGTTGAGTTGTGCTAGTTTCATCTTCCTAAACAGAATGCAAGCTTCCTGTGGTGGTTAAGTTTGTGTGTCAACTTGGCTGGGCTTGGTTGAGTGGTTGGGCAGCTGGATGTAGTATTCCCTGTGATGAGAGTGGCAATCATCTCCATGATGGAATCTATTGGAGCAGCTGACTAGATGCTTTGGTTATGTCATCTACTTCGCTTATATAAGAAACAGCTTTGGGAATGGTCTCTTATGACACCCTTGAACCTGCATGTAGCCATGTCATTGTTCAACAGCCTGCCATGCTCTGCCGATCTTGGGACTTTTAATGGACTTGAAATAATGGCCTGCTGTGTGATTTGGTAATACCAGGACTATCCCTTATTACTTGTCAACCTTGGGCTTGTCAGCCTCAGAAGCCAGCAGCTGAGTGAAGAAAAACCCTTGGCTTCAGTAGGCCAGAAGCAGGAGGCAGAGGTGAAGGCAAAGATTGAGGGGCTTTCACCCAGCCCCTACAGCCTGGTACTTTGAATTTGGACTTAAAGCCTCCAAACTGTAAGAGAATAAACTCCTGTTTGTCAAAGCCATTCCATTTGTGGTATATTCCTGTCAGAGCAGCACTAGGTAACCAGAACACTTCCTGAGGGCAGTAACCCGACTGCCCACTTACATATTGTCTATACCACTGGGCCCAATGCATGGATTCCATGTGGTCAGCATCTGCTTTGCAAAGAGTGAGAGTCTGGAAGAGTGGAGGCAAAATTGTAACATTTGTCCCTTCCCACTACAACACCTCATACCTTTCTGCTTCCTAATGTTGTACCCAGGCTGTAAAGGAGAATTTCGGAAGAGAAGAAGACGCCAACCCACGCCAATGTAAATGCAATAGGACAGTTTATTAGCTAACTTAAGTCAGGGTCTTTGCCCTTACCAGGT
>NW_006921600.1:11071424-11074786 GCF_000298275.1 Orycteropus afer afer
AGGCCCAGATGACAGCCTACCAGGACATAGCTTGGTGGAGGGAAGGCTAATGTTGAGCCCAGGATCTTTGCTAAAGAAATTCTCAAGCTGGTGCCTCTGAGAAAACCCTTTCACACAGAGATCCTTTGCTGGCAGGAGCGTGACTGAAATTCCAGTGCAACGGACTTTCCAGACAAAGCAAGAAACAGGCAGCATCCCAGCAGAGCCTGATTCTACTAATGCTTGCTCTGAGTCTTTGTTCTGTGACTAAAACCTTGAAGAAGGAAACTGTTCCCATCACATGACTTACTGATGTCATCATGACAGGACAGTTTCTGTCTGTGTTTTGGTTCTCTGTCAGAAAAATCTGAGCTCATGGGGACACCCCTCCCCCACGTGACTGGAGCCCGTGTGACCATAGTTAACTTTAGGCAGAGATTTTCACTGGGTGACATCACGTCCTTGCTGATTGCCCAGGTGTTTCACAGCCTCCAGGGCCAACGTTGAACTTGCATCACTTCTGAGGCTTGGATCTTAATTTGTTTGTCTTTGGTTAATAGTCAATCTGGATTGGGGGCAAAGGGGAGAGTTTATCAAAACAATCAGACAGCAAGCATGTCCTACAGAGAGCCTGCTAGGACTTGGGCCTGGGCCCTCCACTGGTCCCCTGCCCTACGGCTCCTCTCAGGTCTTCTGGACTGAGACCCTGAGGCTGTGGGATTTACAGGTGGCCAGTCCCCTTGCATACTTCAGATTCTGCACCTCTCTGGGAAAATCTGAAGCCCCAGGGCAGGCGCTGCTGAGTCTTATGCTTTGGGGAGACTTTTTCACCACCTCTCTCTCTTCAGAGGAGCTGCTGCCTGAAGATCCAGAATTCCCCTTACTTACTTCCCCTGCTTCTGACCTGGAGTCAGAGTCTTCCCATCTGCCCACCCACTTTGGGTCCATGAACAAGTCACTAAATCACTTTACACAACTGTGGAGGGGTGGGGCTGGGGAAGTCTGCAAAGATCCCACCGACTCCACTTTTCATTAAGTTATTGGAGAGAAGAATGAGGCTAGCAGAGCAGCTTCTCCAAGTGCCCAGAGGAAACTACCTGACCCAGATCACTCACTTACCACCTACCAAGGCAACTTAAATTCTATGCTCTCAGTTTGCCTGTCTCCTAAGTGTGAAATGGGTCCCATTCTCCCAAATGCAGGATGAAGATTGAGACCACCTGAATCCGTGAAAGGGTCCATTACTCTATTGCTCTACCAGCACCACCAGCTGCTGTCGAGTGGATTCCAACTCATGACAGCCCCACATGTGTTGGTGTAGAAGTGTACTCCAAGTTTTCATTGGCTGATTTTTCAGAAGTTGATCACCATTGATCACCAAGCCTTTCTTCCTTGAGTGGACTCGAACCTCCAACCTTTAGGTTAGCAGCTGAGCATGAAAACTATTTGCACAACCCCATTGCTCTGTTGTTGTTATTGTTGTTATATGCCATCCAGTCATCTCTGACTCATAGCGACCCATCCTTGGGTTTCCGAGGCAGTATCTCTAGGAAGTAGATTACCCAATCTTCCTTCCAAGGAGTGGCTGGTGGGTTTGAACTGCCAACCTTCTGGTTAGCAATCAAGTGCCTTAGGCAATATGTCACTAGAGCTCCGCCCCCCCATCCACCCATTGCTCTGTTGTTGTTGTTGTTATTTGCAGTCGAGTCGGCCCCGACTCATAGCGACCCCTCCTTGGGTTTCCGAGGCAGTATCACTACGGAAGTAGGATTGCCCAACCTTCCTTCCGAGGAGTGGCTGGTGGATTTGAACCGCCAGCCTTCTGGTTAGCAGTCAAGTGCCTTAGCCACTATGCTACCAGAGCTCCCACCCATTGCTCTAGTAGTTTCCAAATGTAAGCCATCATCAGAATCATCTTAAGAGCTTATTAAAAGCTTAAAGAATTGCTGTTCCTCCTCTCTATCCACAAGGTTTCTGATTCAAAAGATCAAGGGTGGGTTCTGAGAACTTGCACTTCCAATAAGTTCCCTGGTGATGCTGCTGCTGCTGCTTCAGGGACCACTCTTTGGGAATCACTGCTTTAAATCAAATAGCTCCTGGATAAAGCTCAATGACTTACCCCAAAGGAGTGTGAGGTAAGAATGTACCAGAGCTGCCTCATGCAGGCCTTGAGAGTTACTGATTTGAGATCAGCTCTGGTGGGAACATTTATACCTCCTGAATAAGCAAATGTTACAAACCAGGCCTTCTCTCTCCTCCCCCACCCCCAGAACTGGTCATTAAAATTAACCAGCTTGCCACTGAGTAAGAGGGTGACCTTTCTCTTCCTGTGTCCTGAAGACAAGGGTGTTGTGCCACAGACATGCCAGGAAAGGCCAAGAATTCAGAATTCTCTGTGCCTCAGTCTCCTCATTTGTAAATGAGCCACAAGAATTAAATAAGAAAATATATATGAGTAACTTACCATAAAAACTCATTGCCATGGAGTCGGATCCAACACATAGCAACCCCTCTTTGGGTTTTGAGGCGTATCACTACAGAAGTAGGATTGACCAACCTTCCTTCGGAGGAGTGGCTGGTGGGTTTGAACCGCCAGCCTTCTGGTTAGCAGTTAAGTGCCTTAGGCACTACACTACCAGAGCTCCCCTACTTACCATAGTACCCAGCATATAAATGCTCAAATATATTAGCTATGATCATTAAAATCCTTCAGAATGTAAGGATCTATGTATTTTATTCCCACATGATTATAAAGGTCTATATAACTGTAAACTCAGGAGTGGGGGAAACCATTTTATACTGTGCTTGGCAGCTTTTGGAGTATCTGTGTAGCATACAGTTCTCCTTCACTGGGGACTATCACCCCAGTCCACAGTGTGAGCCCTAGCACTAGGTGTGTATGTGTGACATCCCTGCCACAAGTAGCTTATGGTAGATGCTCTGGGACTCTCAGAATCTCTCTCCTGGGAATTTGAACCTGGAACCCAGGGCCAGACTGTCATCTCAGTGTTAGTGGGGCAGGCATCATCTGCTGGCAGCCAGAGACCAAGGCCAGGCTACAAAGAGAAGGAGGATGGAGCAGAGGGGCAGAGACTGGCGGAGGTGGAGGGAGAGAAAGAGTCCAAGGACCCCCCCCCACACACACACACACTCCTTCCTCTTTACCTCCTGGCCCTGCCCCCCAAACTCCCACAGTACAAAACAATAGGAGCAGTTGTGATGGAGCAAGTGAAGGGGCAGGTTCCAGTACCAGCTCTAAGTGGCTCACTATGGGCCTTTAGCAAGTTTCTGTTGTTGTTGTTGTTATGTGCCGTCGAGTCGGCCCCGACTCATAGCGACCCCTCCTTGGGTTTCCGAGGCAGTATCACTACGGAAGTAGGATT
>NW_006921600.1:11075363-11090470 GCF_000298275.1 Orycteropus afer afer
TTGGTGAAAGGGCTGGAGGGAGGCAGCATGTTTGGTCTTGCAGTAATAGGCCTTGGGTTACTGCTGGTAATCCTGCCTTCCCCTTGTAGGGTTAGAGGAGGTCAGAACATGTGGCCTCCTTGTAGTTTTAGCACCAACCTTCCTTCCGAAGTTGCTAGGTCTCTCTTTTTCAGGCTTCTGGTGTAAAAAGTGAACTTGGGCAGGATCCAAGCCTCCTTCTAAATTTTCTCCACTGCACGAATAGACATTCTGTCTAACATTAAACCTGACTCATAGCAACTCTATAGGACAAAGTAGAACTGCCTCAGAATTTTGAAGTCTGTAATCTTCATAGAAGTAGACTGTTACTTCTTTCTCCCATGGAGCAGCTGATAGGTTCAAGCCATCAACCCACAGGTTAGCATCTGAGCACTGTGCCAATAGAGCTCCTTTTGTCTAACATTGTTGTTGTTGTTGTTGTTAGATGCCATCCAGTTGGTTCTGACTCACAGCAACTCTATGTACAAGAGACTCTGTATACAGAAACACTGCCCAGTCCTGCGTCATCCTCATAATCATTGCCATGCTTGACTCCATCATCATAGCCACTGTGTCAATCCATCACATTGAGGGTCTTCCCCTTTTTCACTGATGCTCTACTTTACCAAGCATGATATTTTTCTCCAGGGATTGGCCTCATCTGACAACATGACCAAAGTATAAGAGATGAAGTCTGGTCATTCTCACTTCTAAGGAGCATTCCAGCTGTACTTCCTCCAGGACAGATTTGTTTGTTCTTCTAGTGGTACTTCAGTATTCTTCCTCAACACCATAATCCAAATCCATCAATTCTTCTTTGGTCTTTGTGTTAGACTGGGGTCTCTAGAGAAACAAAAAACAGTAAAACTTATATATATGTGTATATATAGAGAAATTTATCTTAGGAAAATGGCTCACACACTTATAGAAGCTGGCAAGTCCAAAGTTCCTGGATCAAACATCAAGCTGGAGGCTTTTCCTGGCTCTTGCAACCACAGGGGCTGAGGAGCTCAAGGCTGGAAGGCAGTATACCAGCTTTTGACTCCAAAAAATGATGAATCCAAGATCTCCAGGCCGAATGGTGGACTGTTCACTCACGGACAGTAGTAGGCAGCACAACAGAATCCCGATCCACAGAAGAATGTCTCTTTTCCCAGGATGTCCTTGGATATACTGGAAGCAGGCCACACCCCTAGGGAAACTCCCCTTCAACAGATTGGCCACTCAGAACATAGTCATCTGATCCTATCATGGGAACCACACCACAACAGCTCGAATCACACAGAATTGTGGTCCAGCCAAGTTGACACACAGCTCCAACTATCACAGTCTTCTTTATTCGTTGTCCAGCTTTCACATTCATGTGAGACGACTGAAAATACCATGTCTTGGGTCAGAAGGACCTCAGCCCTGAAAGTAATATCTTTCATTTTCAACACTTTAAAGAGGTTTTTTTTTTTTTTTTTCTCAGCAGATTTGCCTAATGTCATTTGATTTCTTGACTGCTACTTCCTTGGGGTTGATTGTGAATCCAAGTAAAATGAAATCCTTGACAACTTCAATCTTTTCTCCGTCTATCATGATGTTGCTTATTGAGGTGTAGTCCATACTGAAGATTGTAGTCTTTGTTCTTCATCAATAAGTACTTCAAGTCATCTTCACTTTCAGCAAGCAAGGTTGTGTAATCTGTATAACACAGGTTGTTAATGACTCTTCCTCCCATCCTGATACCATGTTCTTCTTCATATAGTCCAGGGTCTCGGAATATTTGCTAAGTATACAGATTGAGTAAGTATGGTGAAAAGATACAACTCTGATGGAACCCTTTCCTGTTTTAAGCCATGTAATATTCCCTTGTTCTGTTTGAATGGTTGCTTCTTATTCTATGTACAAGTTCCTTGTGAGCACAATTAAGTGTTCTAGAATTCCCATTCTTCACAGTGTTATCTATTATTTGTTGTGATCCACACAGTCATAAGTCTTTGCATAGTCAATAAAATACAGGTAAACATCTTTCTGGTATTCTCTGCTTTCAACCCTGATCCATCTGACATCAACAATGACAGCCTTCATTCCACATCCTTTTCTGAATCTGGCTTGAATTTCTGGCAATTCCCTGTCAATTTACTGCTGAAACTGTTGAATTATCTTCAGCAAAATTTTACTTGCATGTGATATAAATGATAGTGTTTGATAATTTCCACATTCTATTAGACCCACCAGCCACTCCTTGGAAGGAAGGTTGGGCAATCTATTTCCATAGCGATACTGCCTCAGCAACCCAAGGAGGGATCGCTATGACTGGGGTCTGACTTGACAGTACACAACAAAAACAATTAGATCACGTTTCTTTGGAATGGGCACAAATGTGGCTCTTTTCCAGATGATTGGCTAGATATCTGTCTTTCAAATTTCTTGGCATAAAGAAATGAGGGCTTTCAGTGCTGCATCTGCTCATTGAAACATCTCAATGGGTATTCTGTCAATTCCTGGAGACTTGTTTTTCACCAGTTTCTTCAGTGCAGCTTGGACTTTTTCCTTCAATACCATTGGTTCTTGATCATATGTTACCTCCTGAAATGGTTGAAAGTTGACCGATTCTTTTTGGTACAGTGACTCTGTGTATTCTTTCCATCTTCTTTTGATGCTTCCTGGATCATTCAATATTTTGCCCATAGAATCCTTCAATATTGCAACTTGAAGCTTGAATTTTTTCTTCAGTTTTTTCAGCTTGAGAAATGCTGAGTATGTTCTTCCCCCTTTGATTTTCCAACTCCAGGTCTCTGCACATTTCATTGTAATACTTTACTTTGTCTTCTCAAGCTGCCCTTTGATAGCTTCAGTTCAGCTCTTCTACTTTATCATTTCTTCCATTTGCTTTAGATACTCTCCATTCAACAGCAAATTTCAAAGTCTCTTCTAACATCCATTTTGGTCTTTTCTTCCTTTCCTGTCTCTTTAACAACCTTTTGCTTTCTTCATGTATGATGTTCTTGATGCCATCGTACAATTGTCTGGTCTTCAGATATTGGTCTCCAATGTGTCAAATCTTTAGGTGGTCTCTAAATTCAGGTGGGATATACTCAAGGTCATAATATTTAGGCTGTTGTGAACCTGTTTTAATTTTCTTCAGCTTCAACTTAAACTTGCATATGAGCAACTTTTTATCCCCAGCCTTGTTCTCACTGATGATACTGAGTTTCTCCATTGTATCTTTCCACAAATGTAGTCTATTTGATTCCTCTATATTCCATCTGGTGTGGTCCATGTGTACAGTCACAGTTTATGTTTGTTGAAAAAGGTATTTGCAATGAATAAGTCATTGGTCTTGCAAAATTCTATCATGCTATCTCTGGCTTCATTTCTATCACCAAGGCCATATTTTCCAACTATTGATGCTTCTTTATTTCCAACATCTGCATTCCAATCACTGATAATTATCAATACATCTTGATTACATGTTTGGTCAATTTTGGATTGCATAAATTTGTTAAAAAAAAAAAAGAAGAAGAAAAAACTTCAGTTTCTTCATCTTTGGCTTTAGTGTTTGATATGTAAATTTGAATAATTATAGTAACAACTGGTCTTCCTGTTACTGACAGTATTGTACTCCAGGATAGATCTTGAGATGTTCTTTTTGATGATCAATATGACCATTCCCTTTCATTTTGCCATTCCTGACATAGTAAACCATTTGATTATCTGATTCAAAATAGCCAATACCAGTCGATTTCAGCTCACTAATGTCTAGGATATCAATCTTGATGCATTCCATATCATCATCGACAACTTCCAATTTTGTTAAATCTATACTTCATATATTCCATATTCTGATTATTGATAGATGTTTCCATCTGTTTCTTCTCACTTTGAGTCATATCACATCAGCAAATGAAAATCCTGAAAAATTTACTCCATCCACATCATTAAGGTTGACTCTACTCTGAAGGGCTCATCTTCTGACACCATATCAGACTGTTTTTCTCCTATTTGTAAGGTTTTGACTGGCCAATTTTTTCAGAAGTGGACCTGGTTACACCCTTCTTCCTAGCTTGTCTGAGTCTGGAAGCTCTGCTGAAACCTGTCCACCATGGATGACCCTGCTGGTATTTGAAATACCTGTGGTATAGCTTCCAGCATCACAGCAACATGCAAGCCACCACAATATGACAAACCAACATAAAAGCTGTGGTGTCTAACATTAGGTACACAAAATCTGAACATCATTCTCTGTTTTAAGACCCTCCACAACTTCCTATTGCCTCTGAAATCAAGTTTGATCTCTTTTGCATGAACTGGAGGCCTGTAAGACTCTACCTCAGCTCTTCCTGAGTGGCATCTCTCTCCCCTCCCCACTCACACTCTGCTATCAGCTATGCTGACCTGCAGCAGCTCCCCAAGACCCTATGTTCTCTCTGGATTCTATGCCAGGCTTCTCTCTATGTAATACTATTTCCACCAAGCCTCCAGCCAACTGCTAACTTCTCCAGGCCTCCCCTGCATCATTTCTCCAGACGTCTTTCCTGATATCTGATTCATATACCTGGCATCCTGTATATCTCCCTATTATTATACCATTTTGAAATGGCTCATTTATCTACACACCTCCTCTGCTTCATAAGGTCCTTGAGGGCAGAACCACTGTTTTTCCCCCTGAGTTGACATTGTAACTGCTCCATGAGTGGTTAAATAAATGTTGTTGCCTGAGGAAAGTGAACTCCAGAGGGCCCCACTATTCACCAATTCTGAGGACCATCAACCTTGTCCACAATGACTTCTGGGAAATCCAGTTTTCCAGAGGGATGGGCAGGGGAGGAAGGCAGCCCTTAAATGGGTCAGATAGAGTTGATTTATAAGTTTGTACCTGATGGTGAAATAGGAAACTTTCCCATAGGAGAAGGTCTAGTTTGAAAGACAGGTGAGGTTAGCAGGAAGAAAGCAATGAGAGATGTCCGGGATGAAAGTGCAGAATCTGGAAGGGAAATAGGAAAAAGAGCACTGGGCATCAGGCAGGGCTGAAGGGAATCCCCTTCCTGTACCCTGGGCTCCTGCCTGGTCCCTGTTGCATATTCCCAGGAGGCACCAGACACCAGGTGCTCATGGCCTTGGCTGTGGTTCAGCCCCACAATGGGCATGCATGCCCTAACCTGAAGGAAGTCACCTTGTGGCCTCACCTAAAGGAAGCTGTTGGGCAAAGTTCCACTGAATACAATTTTCCAGAGTTTTTTCTGGGTTACCCAGTTTGGAAAAGCCCCTGTCCAGCCCTGATGGGGTGGCACACATTTGGCTCCCTCTGACACATGAGGGAGGAGGAATGGTCACAGTGCCTAGTGCCAAGTGGAGTGGCCCAAGTTCATAAGCTTCACCCTCTGGGTCCAGGCAGGCTCCTCTGCAAAGCCACAGAAGAAAGAGAGGTTTGTCTTCCTTGGGCATGGCTTCCATTGTCCCAAAACCATTGCAGCATTGTTTCAGCTCATGGACTTTGCTCCTCAATCACTGCTACGATTTCCTCCACAGAATGGAAACCCTAATTTCTCTGATCTCCAGGGAATGCTCCCAACCAGTTGTGCTGAATGTAAAAGTCAGGCTTCTTGTCCATTAAATCCCCAGGAAGCCTATGATATGAGGCGTCTTTATAATTTGCGGTCTGTTCTCGTGATTGCTCAAGAAAGATGTTATCAGTTAGACTTGTTAGCTGCCATCACATATGCTCCCCACTCACAGCGACACCATCACAAGAGAACAAAATTCTGCCTAATAGTTCATTCACAACAAACCATGTGGATGGAATGCACCATTCTATGATCAGTTGTGAATCAGACCACTGTGATCCATAGAAGTGTCCTTGGGTAATTTTCTAGGGAAGATCACCAGGCCTTTCTTCCTAGTCCATTTTAGTCTGGAAGCTCTGCTGGAACCTGTTTAGCATCATAGAAACATAGAAGTCTCGACTGACAGATGGGTGATGGCTGCTCATAAGGTGCATTGGCTGAGAATTGAACCCAGATCCCCCATATAGAAGAAGAGAATTCTACCACTGAACCACCAGTGCCCCCAAATATCAGTTAAACATTAGGGCTTTAAGAGTTGATCCAACTAAAATTGTATCTAAGAGAAACTATTAGAGTTCTACATAAATGGAAGAATATACCATGGTCATGGACAAGACTGAACACTGTGAAAATCTCAGTATTACCTAATGCAATCCCAATCTAGATTCCATCAACACGCTTAAAGGACATGGCAAAACCTATCATGAATTTTATATAGAAGGAAAGAGACCTTGGATAAGCTAAACACTACTAAGGAAGAATAAAGGAGGAGGCCTCACCCTCTCTGATTTGAAAACCTACTATACATCCACAATAGTCAAAACAGCCTGGTATTGGTACAACATAGACTACTGGAATAGAATTGAGAACCCAGAAATAGATCCATCCACCTATGGCTCTTTGACAAAGAGCCAAAACCCATTAAATGGGGAAGAGACAATCTGGCAAAATTGGATAGCCATTTGCAGAAAAATGAAACAAGATCCATACTTCACAGCATATACAAAACCTAACTCAAGGTGGATCAAAAACTTAAGTGTAAAACCTAAAACCATAAAGTTTTTCAAAGAAAAAATAGGGGCAAACTGAGGGGCCATAATATGTGGCATAAATAGACCTGTCAAGCACAATGAAAAATGCACAAACAGCAGTCGATAACTGGGAACTTCTAAAAATTAAATCCTTATGTGCATCAAAAGACATCTCTAAAAGAGTAATATAAAAGCCTACAGATTTTTGGGAAAATATTTGGCAACAACATGTCTGACAAGACTTACCTCTAAAATTATAGAAAACTCCAACACTTCAATCAAAAAGAGAAGCAAATCAATCAAAAAATGGACAAAAGACATGAACAGACACTTCACCAAAGAAGATATTCAGGGAGCCAAGACACATGATTTAGTGCCTAAGGCATCTGACTGCTAACCAGAAGCCTGGTGGTTTAAACCCACCAGCCACTCCTCAGAAGGAAGATGGAGCAATCTACTTCTGAAGTGATATGACCTCGGAAGCCCAAGGAGGGGTCGCTATGAGTCGGATCCGACTAAACAGCAGTGAGTTTGAGCTACTAGGTACAAACACCATGGGGAATGCAGAAATAAGTGAGGCAGTTTTCTGCCCCTCAGAGCCTTCAATCCAGGAAAGAAAACAGTGCATTGACAACATAGGATGAACAACACATTAATAGAGGTGGGCTCTAGAGGGAAGGGTAGAGGGGATTAAGCCAACCTGAGAGGCTTAGGAAAGTCACTCCTTAGGATGCCATGGGGTTTGCACCACCTCAGAGAATGAGTAAATCTGTCAGGCTGAAAAGTTGGGCTAGAGAATCTACTGTGGAGAAGAGGATTCTGGTGAGAGGCAAAGTAAGTGCAGGAACAGAGAGGGCAGAGCTTGTGATCTGCCCACAGAGGGTGAATAGGCCTACATGAGAAGGGCACAGGGTAGAGAGGCTGGGTGGTCTTGGCTTGTGAGAGGCTTGAGACAGAGGTGGGGGAGACTGTAACAGATGCTGAAGGTCGAGATATGAAGAGGTCAGGAGAAAGAAGAGTTTAGATAGTGGGTCCAGGATTCACACAGCATTCACTGAGCACCTGGCCTGAGACACGTGACAGGCCGAGTGCTGGCAATTGGCAAGCTAATGGAGGAGGTGAGAAAATAAATACTTCTGTTTAGTGTGGAATATGCTCGAGTCCCATGGGAGTGCAAAGGAGAGAGTGGTGGACTCTTCCTGGGACCCAGGGAAACTGAGGCTGGGGAAGACATGTGAGCTGCACTTGTTACCACAGGGAGGAGTGGAAGGTCCCTGGGTTGAGGGAAAGGTGGGGGGTTTCACGTAAAAGAATCAGCATGAAAATGGGGCGTGGTGTTAGAAAAGGACAGGGCACCATGAGGAAACAGCAAGTTGGAAAGAAAGCACTAATGAATCTAAGAGAACATCTAGGAGCAGCTACAGTCTTTGAAATTGTCAAAGACTTCATAGTGCTTTGTTCTACAATCAACACCCATGGAAGCATTTTGACAAGACATCAAAGGACATATTGTTGTTGTTGTTGTTATATGCCATTTAGTCGGACCCGACTCATAGTGACCCTTCCTTGGGTTGCCGAGGCAGTATCACTACGGAAGTAGATTGCCCAACCTTCCTTCCGAAGAGTGGCTGGCGGGTTTGAACTGCCAGCTTTTATAGCACTGGGAAAATCTGTTGCAAAAGACCTCTTGCAAGTGCTGAAGAGCAAAGATGTGACCTTGAAGACTAAGGTGCACCTAACCCAAGCATGGTATTTTCAGTTGCCTCATATGGATGTGAAAGCTGGACAATTAATATGGTAGATCAAAGAGAGCTGATGATTTTGAGTTGTGGTGTTGGTGAAGAATGCTGAAAGTACTGTGGACTGCTAAAAGAACTGACAAATCTGTTCTGGAAGAAGTGCAGCCAGAATCCTCATTGGAAGCAAGAATGGCGAGACTTTGTCTCAC
Source organism: Orycteropus afer afer (assembly GCF_000298275.1). Taxonomy (NCBI): domain Eukaryota; kingdom Metazoa; phylum Chordata; class Mammalia; order Tubulidentata; family Orycteropodidae; genus Orycteropus; species Orycteropus afer. The sequence goes on from NW_006921600.1 coordinate 11,083,913, forward strand.
TTATTTTGGTATGTTGTCAGAAGGGATCATTCACTGGAGAAGGATGTCATGTCTGGTAAAGTGGAGGGTCAACAAAAGAGGGGAAGGCCCTCAACAAGGTGGATTGACATGGTGGCTGTGGTGATGGGCTCAGGTATAGCAGGAATTATGAGGCTTGCACAGGACCAGGCAGTGTTTCAGTCTGTTGTACATAAGATGGCTATGAGTCAGAGATGAATCTGTGGCACATAACAACATCACAGTGATCATGTGTGAGAAGATGACCTAGAGCAGAGACCATGAGGAGGGAAAGGCAGGGCCCCATGTGAGAGACTCACATGGAAGGAAGGTTCAGCAGAAGTTGTCAACAGTCTGGATATAGAGAATTTAAACCTGGAATGTTGAGGTTTTAGGGAAGAGAAGATATTTGCTTGGGACAGGGAAGATGAGATGAATTTCAATTTGAACCTATTTAATCTTAGGGGGAATCTCTGGTAGTGCAAACAGTTAAGTGTTGGGCTGCTAACCAAAAAGTTGGAGGTCAAGTCCACACAAAGATGCCTTGGAAGAAAGGCTTGGAGATCTATTTCCAAAAATATCAGCGATTGAAAACTCTAGATAGCAGTTCTTCTCAGACACACATGGGGCTATCATGAGACAAAGTCAACTCAGTGGCTACTGGTTTGGTTTTGGGGTTTAGTCTAAGGCAATGATGGAATATTGATGTCAAGATGTCAGAGCTGCACGCCTTCCACAGAGGGTGTCTGATAATGCATTGGAAGAGTGAAAGGTAGGAATGGAGAGCTGGAAAGCATCAGGCAGAGAGGGCAACATGTAAGAGTCTGGTCCCCTGGCCCCCAATGACCTCTTGTGTGTTAGTGAACATGGGACCATTCTCAGGGTCTATTTGGGGAATGAGTTCTGGTTTGCTCCATAATACCCCATCCCATCCCAAAGCCCCCTTCCTACCCCAGCCCTCACCATTTCCAGGTTCCTGATGTACACTGGGACTGATAGAATTTTTCCTATGTTTGGGTCCTGCTTCCAGCAGTCTAGGTGCTCCCTGAGCATGGGAAGAGGATCCTTTGGTATCCCTCACAGCGTTCAGGACCAGACCCACACAAGTAGGGGCAGCACACCCAACAGAGAGGGTACTCTGTTGCAAGAGACCCCATTTCTCCCCAGCAGGATTCCACAGGCACAGGCTGTGATTATCCCAAACTTCCTGTTTGAGGCCAGGTTTATCAACCCAGGTGGCAGTGTGGCTCCCTAGCTATACACTTAAAACAAGTGAGATGCCTGGGATTCTGGATGAAAAGGCAGCAAAGTGTTGTTTTTATATGGACCTGCTAAGCCCACCTGTCCCAGAGTCTCTGTGTTATCAAATGTTTTCTAGTTTCCATGGAGACAATCAGAAAACCAGGGTTTGTTATTGTTCCAGAGAGAAAAGGGAAGGGCTTTAGTGTGAGAACTGATGTCTGTCCAGCCAGGCAATGAGTCACTCTTCCACAGTAACGTGCCCATGGGCCCTGATGCACCCATGAGGCCACGTCCCTGTGATCTGAAGCTTCCATTGACCTGTCCTCTTTGGCAGGAGGCTGATCCCTTGTCTGCATCTGTCAGCAAGGGTGTGTAACAGAGTACCCCGAGTGTACCAAGTCCTGCCTTGGCACCCTGGGCTGGCTAGCGAGTAGGAAAGGACGATATCAAAGAAGGCACAGTCCTGCTTTCAGGGAGTGAGAGTTTATTGGGGAGGCATAGTCTCTGTCCTTTCAGAGCACATATGTATATTTACAGTTTCTATGGAGAACTATTGATTGGCTTACTCCACCAAGTCACTTGGTCTCTCTGGTCCTTAGTCTCCTTATGTGTAAAACATGCGTAATAGTACTGGTTTATCTAATCTGTCTTGGAAGACGTAGAGCCAGAGTGTTCCTTAGAAGCAAGGAGGGTGAGACTTTGTCTCACTTACTTTGGACCTATTATCAGGAGAGGCCATTCCCTTGAGAACGACATTGTGCTTGGTAAAGTATGAGGTCAGAGAAAAAAAAGAATACCCTCAATGAGATGATTGACACAGTGACTACAGCAATAGGCTCAAACATAATAATAATTGTGAGGATGGTGCAGGACCAGGCAACGTTTTTTCTGTTTTACATGTGGTCACTCTGAGTAGGAGTTGCCTCAATGGCACTAACAGTAATATCAGGTTGTTAAAGCAAATAAATGAGATAACTGCAAATTACGTGCTTAGCACCGTACCTAACATTGTACAGATTACTCAATTAATATTCACTTATGGTTATTGCTGATACACTAGTCTCCAGCCACACATCTCTGGGCACCCGGACAGAGAAACAGAGGGAATTCGTACTACTCCCTAAACGAGTGCCAGCCACCTGTGGTGCAGCTAGGTGGGGACATGATGAATACACTCCCCATCTACCATCAAGAATTTGAAAGAAGAAGCTCCATTGCTCAGACAAAGAAGGGAGTAAAGCAAGAGCTCCAATAGGTCAGCCAGAGGGGATGAGTCAGCAAGGTAACAGGGTCAAAGGATAGGCAGTAAGGCAGGCACTTCAACAGCATCCTGGAGAGAGTACCCAGGTCACCCAGGTATGCATAGGTACCTCCAGGCTTCTAGTAACTCCCTTGATGGGAGGTTGTGCTAGCCAAGTGCCTTTTGGTGACAACTGGCTTTCTAAATAGAAACTCCTAGCAGGAGAAAAGGAGCTCTGGTAGCATAGTGCCTAAGGCACTTGACTGCTAACCAGAAAGCTGGTGGTTCAAACCCACCAGCCACTCCTCGGAAGGAAGGTTGGGCAGTCTACTTCTGTAGGGATACCGCCTCAGAAACCCAAGGAGAGGTCGCTATGAGTCAGGTCTGACTTGACGGCACATAACAACTACAACAAGCAGGAGAAAAGGTGCTGATGGGGGAACATGACTCTCTAACCCACTAGATATTTGTGTCCTCAGCATGAGTGGCCAAGTCAGCATCCCCACATTTACACTCCTGTTGGTCGTGTGAGTCACCCTGAGCCCAGCTGACTGGAGACTTCTAACCAACTCAGGTTTCTAGACCTACAAATTCAGCCTGGAATGGATGATCATAAAAAGGAATTTCTCCCTCTAGGCCCCCCTGAGAGGAGCCCAGCCTTCCCCAAGGGTGCCTCATAGAGTACCCCCTCTTTAGTCATCAGTCTGCATCCATGACCATTGTCTATGCTGACCTCTGCTAGACCCTATAGCCAGGCTAGCTAAGAGCTGCCCCACTAGGCTGACCCTATAGCAATGATTTTCAGACTATGGATCAAAACCTATTAGTGGGGCATGGAATTGGTTTAGTGGATGGTAAGAGCATTCTCAAAAATTTAGACAGAATAGAATATGTTAGAGTGCCTCATGGGTAAAAAGATGAGTGTTTTCTCATGAATCTTGCATGTGTGTTTGTATGTGCATACATATATGCAAACACACACATACATACACTGTTGTTGTTGTTGTTATTTGCCGTCGAGTCGGCACCGACTCATAGCGACCCCTCCTTGGGTTTCTGAGGCAATATCACTACGGAAGTAGGATTGCCCAACCTTCCTTCCGAGGATACATACACTACAGGGATATTAATCAGGGGACCAACAATATAAAGATGGCACACTCTAATTGAGTGATTTGAGGATAATATTTACCAATATGTGTGTAAAGTGTAGGGATAGTGCAGGGCCCACGGCTAGAAACAGTGGGACTTAGTTACCACCTTTCAGCGTGAAGGATGAAATCGTCTTAAAGAGGGAGAGATGTGGAGACAGGAGCTGGATGGTCAGCTGAATGACAAGACCAGCCAGTTCACAAGGCAACCCTGATTGGGAATCAGTACTTAACCTCACTCTCCTCCCTCCCTCAGATCTCCTACCAGGACACCCACTGGCTGAACCCAAAGGAAGACTCAGGGTGAGGTAGCCATGAGTGAGGCTTATATGGGAAGAGGCAATGAAAAAATCCCAGTATATAATGTGAGCCCTGGAAACAACATGAAACACATAGTATAGTCTTTCTTACTGTGATATTGCCTCGGAAACCCAAGGAGGGGTCGCTATGAGTCAGGGCCGACTCGACGGCAAATAACTACAACAACAACAACTGTGGGAATCAGTTAATGAAGTTTAAAAAACACACCCTGGAGGCCTATGTCTGACACTAAATTTACTGCCATGAAGAAGTGAGATGTTTCCAGTGGCCCTCAGGTCAGGCTCAGCCATGCTTACAGATGGTTTATGTTGGTAATGCTGATGTTACAAGGATACTGTCATCCTGTCCCTGTGATTGGCAGCTGGAACTCACCGCAGTGCACAGATATGATCTTCACGAGAGGTCTGAGAACGACTTTCATTCACCCAGATGCCTGGAAGGGGGCCCAGCATTGCCCACAGTTCCCACAAGACTATGGAATGAGGGTCAAAGGAACGAGGGGTAGAAAGCAAGATTGGAGTGGAAATTGGTGGGAAAGAGGAATGAAAAGGGGCCTGTGGTCAGCAGCACCCACACTATCCAGTTGCCTCAGCTCCTCTGGGACAAAGGGCAGGGTTCTATTTCTAGCTCCTTGTAAGAGCAGGAGAAAACCATGTTCTTGTTTTCCACACACTAATGGCTGGCTCACTAAGCCTTGGGCTAAGCGTTGTTGTCTGGACTCACATAAAACAGTTTCTAAGCCACATTTCCATGACCCACACTGCTGCTGAGTCAAGCAAAGCTTGGTCATATGCTAAAGATCTCATATCCTCTTTTACCAAATGTGATCAGGCTTGAAGGCTGAGTCTCCTGACTCCTGACTGGAGGGTGGGTCCAAGCACATGCATAATTGTAGCATCTTGGGCCATCAAGCATAGCTTGTCCCTCCCCCCTTCTTCTTCTTCTTCTTTTTTTTAATACATTTTATTGAAATATAATTCATGTACAGTGAGTGCAATTTTTTTTTTCAGTGTTCCCTCCCCTCCCACCCCTGGCAACCAACAAAGAAAGTTTCCCTCCATATGTAAACCTTTCCTTGACCCTCCACAACAACAAACTACTACTATATTTGTCCTTCTGTGATTGACTTATTTCACTCAGCATAATGTCCTCCAAGTTCATCCACATTATGTGGTGTTTTACAGACTCTAAATTATTCTTTAGTGATGCATAGCATTCCATTATGTGTATGTACCATAGTTTGGTCATCCACACTTCTGCTATAAATCTTAGCGATAAATCCCTTGCCAGATACATAATTATCAGCAAATATGAATTTGTTGCTGTCATTTTTGTTATGTGCTTTTTCATGGTGTCGATTTCTTTGTTCCATATAATTTTCTATGCTGAGCTTGTTTTGTTTATGAATCATGTTATCACTTCCTTCATTGCTATTGTTTTCGTATTTACTGAATATTTATGCTGGTCCTCTTCTTTGATGTGAAGGTTTATCATTTTTCTTTGAGGTTACCTTGTAATTTATCGTTTTCTTCCCAAGTTTAGAACAGTCTGTTCTATCTTGTAGTTGTCTTGACTTCCCTACCATCTAGAAGTTCTGTAATGACACAGTTTTTTTCCCTCTTTTTGGTCTGTAGTTGTCCTCATTTATCAATTGATGTTTCTGTTTCCCTGTTTACAATCTTGTAGGCTTATTTACTTTGGATACTTCCATAGCTGGGTTGGTTTCTGGGTTACATCATCATGTGTTGTTGGCTGTTGTTGCTTCTCTGTCTAAAGGGCTCCCTCTAGCATCTCTTGTAAGGTTGGTCTGGTTTTAACAAATTTCCTTAATTTCTGCTTATCTGGAAATGTCCTAATTTCACCATCATATTTGAGGGACAATTTTGCTGGATACATGATTCTTGGTTGTAAATTTTTCTCTTTCAGTGTTTTATATGTACCATCCCATTGTCTTCTCGCCTACATGGTTTCTGTCAAGAAATTCAAGCTTAGTCTTATTGGTCGCCCCTTGTAGGTAACTTTCATTTTTCCTGTGCTGCTCTCACGATTCTTTCTTTGTCTTTGGCTTTACTAAGTTTGATGATGATATGTCTGGGTGATTTTCTTTTGGGGTCTATCCTGTTTGGGCTTCATTTGATTTCCTGAATGGATATATTCTCATTTTTTATCATACCAGGAAAATTCTCTTCTAACAAATCGTCAACAATTTTCTCTGTGGTTTTATTTTTCTCTTCCTGTTCTGGAATTCCGATTACATGTAGGTTATTCCTTTCGATGGTATCCCAGATGAACCTTAGTCTTTCTTCATTTTGTTTTGATCTTTTTTTCTGATTGATCCCTTTCCAAAGAAGTGTTCAGGTACTTGCCTTGAATCTCTGTAATTCTGTCTTACATTGATTCAATTCTGCTCATTGCCCATTCAATGCCTTATCTATTTCTGAAAATTTAGTATTAATCTTCTGGATTTCTGTGTGTAGATTTTGTATAATTTCTAATTTTTCACATATTTTGTCATTTTGTTCTTGTATTGTCTTTTGAAATTGTTCTAGGGTTTTCTCTGAATTTTCCTTGATCTGTCTCTCAATTTATTGAAGATAACTAAATATA
>NW_006921600.1:11090655-11095024 GCF_000298275.1 Orycteropus afer afer
GGTAGCACTTATACACTCAGCACCTCTCTTCTTTTCTCTTGCCAGCCTCTCGTATGTCCCTGCCAACCTTGGCAAACAGAGCCTATTCTTAGGTCCCTGGAATCCGAATGAGAATGCTATCACTTTAAAATCCAAAATGGCCACCACTTGTAAACATTCAAAATGGCTGCACCCTCCATCACTTTAATTATCCAAAATGGCTGCCCCTTGTAAACAATCAAAATGGCTGCACCTTCCAGACAGCAGAAGGTCAACAGCTCAGGTTGTATCCCTCCTTGTTCTTTCACTTCATAGGCATAGGCCACCAGCGCAGTTGTCCCTGCAGCCATTGGTGACCAGGGCTGATCTTTAGGTCAATTCTCAGGTCCCAACACCACTTGGAAATATTCAGGCTTTTGGTCCCATCAGAGTAGCTGACAGTCCACAGCTCTGACTGTCTCTGTACTCACTGTTTTCATTCAGGTTTTTCCACTAGTTGGTGCCTAACCCACTTCTGCATAGTTCCTTTCAAAGCTCAGGGCTCTGGGATTATCTTCTACCTCTGTCAATTGGTTTTTCTTTTCTTTGTTGAAGGGGGTCTGTGTCGCTTGTCTGCCTAGTCCTCCATATTGCCAGAAGTCTCCTCCCACCCTTCTTGAGGTGACCTGACCCAGAGCTAGTGGTTGTGGTTGTTGTTATGTGCCGTCGAGTCAGACCCGACTCATAGCAACCCCTCCTTGGGTTTCCGAGGCAGTTTGCCCCATCGAGTAGATTGCCCCATCTTCCTTCTGAGGAGTGGTTGGTGGATTTGAACCGCTAGCCTTCTGGTTAGCAGTCAAGTGCCTTAGGCACTATGCTACCAGAGCTACCAGAGCTCCCAGAGCTAGTGGGGAAGAGCTATAGTGCTTTCTGAAAGCCAGGTCTGCTTCCCAGAAGAGAGATGTTTCTGGAAAGGAAATAATTTCTTCCAGTGATTTAAAAAAAAAAAAAAAAAAAAAAAAGCCATAAACAGTGTTCATGGTATCAGAGAAATCTCATTTTGCCCTTGTTGTTTCTTGGGCATGGAAAGCAACTCTGCCCTTCAAAGGTTTCAGTTCCTCCTGCGTTATTCATCTGCACTTAGGGATGAGTTATTTACTTGAAAGGTGATAAGATGGAGATCATTTTGTACTTTGAATGGTCCACCTCCTTCAGAATCTCCTGATTTCTCTCAGTCACGGTCTTGTCACTGGTAAGGTCTGGGGCAAAGTCTTGAGGACAATGTTATAGGTGGCTCCTAGGCCAGGCCTTCTCCTCTGTCCAAACCAGCAGGACCTTGGGTTGCACCCTGGTATTAGATCTTGAAGAAGCTTGAGGAAATGGATTGCCAATGTCATATTTTCAAAGTCATCAAAATAGAAAGTCCTTGTTATACTACTTAATCAATCTGAACAGAGTCAAAATTAAACTAGATGGTAAAGGAAAGTAAAAGAGAATGTCTAAGAAGGCTGGGCTCTTCCAATTGTACTTGTCAACTTGGGCCATTGTGCACCCAATGACCTGTTGAAACCAGAGCATCTCTGGCAATCCTGGATGACATCACTTTATACTGCTTTGATGCATTTTTTTGTTATTCTGTCAAGAGCCAAAACCCCTTGATGTCAACTCTTATCATGATGATCCTGTGTGTGTCAGAGTAGAACTGTGCTTCATAGGATTTTCAATGGATGATTTTTTTTTGAAGTAGATCACCAAGCCTTTATTCCAAGGTGCCTCTGGGTGAACTTGAACCTCCAAGACTTCAGTTGATAGCTAAATGCCTTACCCATTTGCACCGCCTGGAGCCAAGAGCCATGTGGTGTTAGCTCCCTCTATGGGCATCTCACACCTCTGACTACACATGACAGTCATACTACTCTCATGTGGTGGACTGTCCACTACAAACTGAGAAACAGCTCTTGGAGGGAGAAACTCTGCCATATCCACCTTATTCTACTGATGCCTAATCTGTGATAAGAGCCTGATAAAATATGTATGGAGCAAAACAATGAATTAAACATTCATTATAACTTAAGTTCTTGAGTGTGTGTGTGTGGGGAAGGGGAAACCAACAACTAGCCATGACTTTCAAAACTTATATTTTTATGTATTTTTTGTTATAGTAAAATGTATATAACATAAAACTGTCCTTTTACCCATTCGTAAAGTGTACTCTTCAGTAGTATTAATTACATTTACAGTATTGTGCAACTATCACCACTTTATTGTTGTTGTTAAGTGCTGTGAAGTTGTCTCTGACTCATAGTGACCCTACATACAGCACAACGAAACACTTCTTGGTCCTGTGCCAACCTCAAAATCCTTACTGTACCCGAGCCCATCATTGGATCCACCATGTCAATCCATCTAGTTGAGGCCTTTCTCCTTTTTCATCGACCTTCCACTTTACCAAGTATGATATCCTTCTCCAGAGAATGGTCCCTTCTGACAACATGACCAAAGTAGGTGAGACAAAGTCTGGCCATTTTTGCTTCCAAGGAGCATTCCAGCTGCACTTCTTCCAGGACAGATTTGTTAGTTCTTTTAGCAGTCCATGGTGCTTTCAGGATTCTTCACCAACACCATGATTCAAAAGCATCAACTCTTCTTCAGTCTTCCTTATTCATTGTCCATCTCTCACACGCATATTAGACGATTGAAAATACCATGGCTTGGGTCAGGTGCATCTTAGTCTTCAAGGACTTTCAGCACTTGAAAGAGGTCTTTTGCAACTGATTTGCCCAATGCAATACATCTTTTGATGTCTTGACTGCTGCTTCCATTGGCATTGGTAGTAGAACCAAGCAATATGAAGTCTTTGACAACTTCAGTCTTTTCTCCATCTATCATCATACTACTTATTGGTCCATTTGTGAGGACTTTTGTTTTCTTTATATTGAGGTGTAATCCATATTGCAGACTGCAGTCTTTAATTTTCATCAGTAAGTGCTCCAATTCATCCTCACTTTCAGCAAGCAATGTTGTGTCATCTGCGTATCACAGGTTGTTAATGAGCCTTCCTCCATTCCTGATGCCACATTTTCTTCATATAGTTCTTCTTTACACAGCTTCTCGGATTATTTGCTCAGCATACAGATTGAATAGGTATGGTGAAAGTACAACCCTGACACATTTCCTGATTTTAAACCATGCAGTATCTTCTTGTTTTGTTCAAATGACAGGCTCCTGGTCTATGTATAGGTTCCTCATGAGTACAATTAAGTGTTCTGGAATCCCCATTCTCCTCAATGTTATCCACAATTTGTTGTGATACACACAATTGAATTCCTTTGCATAGTCAATAAAACACAAGTAAGCATCTTTCTGGTATTCTTTGCTTTGAGCCAATATCCATCTGACATCAGCAGTGATATCCTCCACACCACATCCCCTTCTGAATCCAGCTTGCATTTCTGGAAGTTCTCTGTCAATATGCTGCTGCAACCATGTTTGAATTATCTTCAGTAAGATTTTACTTGCATGTGATATTAATGATATTGTTCGATAATTTTCACTTTCTGTGGGATCACCTTTCTTTGGAATGGGTACAAATATGGATCTTTTCCAGTCAGTTGGCCAGGTAGCTATCTTCCAAATCTCTTGGCATAGATGAGTTAGTGCCTCCAGTGCAGCATCCATTTGTTGAAATATCTCAATAGGTATTCTGTTAATTCCCAGAGCCTTGTTTTTTGCCATTTCATCAGTGCAGCTTTGACCTCTTCCTTCAATACCATTGGTTCTTGATCATATGCCACCTCCTGAAATGGATGATCATCTACCAATTCTTTTTGGTACAGTGACTCTGTGCATTCCTTCCATCTTCTTTGGATGTTTCCTGCATCATTCAACATATTGTCCATGGAGTCTTTCAATATTGCAATTTGAGGCTTAAATTTTTTCCTCAGTTCTTTCAGCTTGAGAAATGCCAAGCATGTTCTTCCCTTCTGGTTTTCTAACTCCAGGTCTTTGCACATTTCATTATAATAATTGACTGTCTTCTTAAGCTGTCTTTGAAATCTTCTGTTCAGCTCTTTCAACCTGTCGATTCTTCCATCCACTTTAGCTACTCTCCATTCAGGAGCAAGTTTCAGAGTTTCTTCTGACATCCATTTTGGTCTTTTCTTCACTTCCTGTCTTTTTAATGACCTCTTGCTTTCTTCATGCATAATGTTCTTGATATCATCCCACAATTTCTCTGGTTTTTGGTCATTGATGTTCAATGCATCAAATCTATTCTTTAGATGGTCTCTAAATTCAGGAGGGATATATTCAAGGTCATATTTTGGCTCTTGTGGACCTCATTTTCTTTTTAAAAAAATTGTGATTTGGGAGCAAGTTTACAGAGAAAATTCATTTTCCATATAGCAGTTCA
>NW_006921600.1:11099404-11111106 GCF_000298275.1 Orycteropus afer afer
TTTGTCTGTGTGTTCCTTGGTCTGTCTCTCAATCCTTTGATGATACCTAAATATAATTCTTTTGAATTCTTTATCAGAGAGTTCCAATACTGCATCTTCCTCAGGGATGTGTTTTGGGTCTGTATCCTGGTCCCTTGTTTCTCCTGCTTTATCTTGCTTCTTTGTGTGGACTGTGGTGCTCTGTTGTCTCCAAGGCATTGTGATTTTTTTGTGTTTATATTTAATTGGTGATTGTATGTTGGAGTGACTTGCCTACAATTTTCATTTCTTTGTTTTGTTTGTATGTTATCTATACAGAAAGGGTACTATGCTGTGCTCCTCTATTCACTAGTTGACAGCACTTATACACTCACCATTTGTCTACTTTCCTTTTCCAGCCTCTTGTATGCCTTTGCTGACCCTGGAAAACAGAGCCTGTTCTTAGGTCCTGTTTTCTTTCGGGTTTTTCCATTACTTGGTGCCTAATCCACTTCTGTATAGTTCCTTTCAAACTTCAGGGTTCCAAGATTATCTTCTGTATCTCTGTTAATTAGTTTTTCTTTTCTTTATTGAAGAGGGTCTGTGTCGCTTATCTGCCTATTCCTCCATCTTACTGGAAGTCCTTTCCTCTTATGGTTCCTTGAAATAGTTTTTTATAGTTTTCTTTGTCTCATGGACTTTTAAATTGTCTTCAGCTTCAACTTGAACTTGCATATGAGCAATTGATGGTTGGTTCCACAACCAGATCCTGGCCTTGTTTTGGCTGAAGATATTGAGCTTCTCCATTGCCTCTTGCCACAGATGTAGTCAATCTGATGCCTATGTACTCTATCTGGCAAAGTCCACATGTGTAGCCACCGTTTGTGTTGTTGAAAAAGGTTTTTGCAATGAACAAGTTGTTGGTCTTGCAAAATTCCATCATGTGATCTCCAGCAACATTTCTATCACCAAGTCCATATTTTCCAAGTACCGGTGATTCTTCTTTGTTTCCAACTTTTGCATTCCAATCACCAGTGATAATTAACACATCTTAATTGCATGTTTGGTCAATTTCAGACTGCAGAAGTTGGTAAAAATCATCACTTTCTTCATCTTTGGCTTTGGTGGTTGGCATGTAAATTTGAATAACAGTAGCATTAACTGGTTTTCCTTGCAGGCATATGGACCTTATCCTATCACTGACAGCATTGTACTTCAGGACAGATCTTGAAACAGTCTTTGTGATGATGAATGCCATGCCATCCCTCTTTAATTTGTCATTCCTAGCGTAGCAGATCATATGGTTGTCTGATTCAAAATGGCCAAAACCAGTCCATTTCCACTCACTAATGCCTAGGATACCAGTCTTTATGCATTCCATTTCATTTTTGACAACTTACAATTTTCCTAGATTCATACTTCATACATTCCACGTTCCAATTATCAATGGATGCTTGCAGCTGTTTCTTCTCATCTTGAGACGTGCCGCATTAGTAAATGGCAGTCCTGAAAGCTTTACCCTGTGCACATCATTAAGGTCGGCTCTATTCTGTAGCTCTTCTCCAGTCATATTTTGAGTGCCTTCAGACCTGAGGGGGCTCATCTTCTGACACTCTATTGCACAGTGTTTCATTGTTATTCATAAGGTTTTCACTGTCCAATTCTTCTAGAAGTGGATGGCCTTCTCCTTCTTCCAAGTCAGCCTCAGTCTAGAGGTTCCCCTGAAACCTGTCCACCATGGGTAACCCTGCTGGCATTTGAAACACTGGTGGCATAGCCTCCAGCCTCACAGCAGCACTTAAGCCATCACAGTAGGACAAACTGACAGACAAGTTTGTCTCCCCTAGCTGATCTACACTGTTCTGCTCATTTCCTGGTCTCCCCCACCCTGCTCACTTACCCAGCCTGCCCCAGCGGCAAACTCCCACCCTCCACTGGTCCCAGGGCTGGCTGTCACCACTATGTATTTCCATCAGTAACACACACACAAAAAAATTCATCTCCAAAAGAATGCTCTGTATCCATTAAATAATAAATACCTCTCCACCAGTCCCTGGTAACTTCTAATGTATTTTCTGTGTCTATGAATTTGCCTATTTGAGATATTTCATGAAAGCGGAATCATGCAATATCTCTCTTTTGGTGTCTGGCTTCTTTCATTCACCATAATGTTTTCAAGGTTCATACATGTTGTAGCATGTTTCAGAACTGCATTTCTGGCTTCTTTTTATGGCTACATAATATTCCACTGCATGTATATACCATACTTTGTTTATTCATCTGTTGATGGATACTTCTGTTGTTTATACCTTTTGCCTACTGTGAATAATGCTGTGATGAATATTGGCAAACAAATATCTGTATGAGCCCCTGCTTTCAATTCTTTTGGGTACACAGGAAAGAATGGATCACATGATAATTCAATATTTAACTTTTTGAGGAACTGCTATAATATTTTCCACAGAAACTGTAACCATTTTACATTTCCACCAGTAACACACAAAGGTTCCAATTTCTCCACATCTTTGGCAGCACTTGTTATTTTGCTCTTTTTTAAAAATGTATTATTATAGACATCCTAGTGGGTATAAAGTACTAACTCTCTGTTGTTTGACCTGAATTTCCTTAATGATTAATGATGTTGAGCATTTTTTCATGTAATTAGTGACCATTTGTGTATCTTCTTTGAGAAAATGTCTCTTCAAGTCCTTTGCCTTTTTAAAATTAGGTTCTGTTGTTGAGTTGTAGGAGTTCTTCTTATGTTCTGAAAATTAAACCCTTAACAGATACATGATTTGCAGATATTTTTCCCATTCTGTAGGTTATATTTTCGCTTTCTTAATAATGTCCTTTGATGTACAAAAGTGTTTAATTTTTATAAAGTCCAATCTATTTATTTTTTCTTTTCTTGCTCATGTTTTTTGTGTCATTTCTAAGAATTCATTGCAAAATCCAAAGTTATAAAGATGGGTACTTATGTTTCCTTCTAAGAGTTTTATGATTTTAGTTTTCACATTTAGATCACTGATTGATCAGGAGTCAATTTCCATATGTGGTACGAGGTGTGAATCCAACTTCATTCTTTTGTATGTGGAAATCCAGTTTTCCCAACAGTATTAGCTGGAAGGACTGCCCCTTGCCTATTGAATACTGTTAGAAACTTTGTTGAAAATCAATGGCCATATTATGTGAAGTTAATTTCTGGGATCACTATTCTATTTTATTGCTCTATATGTCTATCTCCATGCCAATACCACACTGCTTTGATTACTGTAGCCTTGTGGTAAAATTTTAAATTGAAAAGAGTGAATTCTCCTTTTCCCTTCTTTTTCAATATTGTATCTGGCTATCCCAATTCCATACGAATTTGAGGATCATCTTTTCTGTTTTGGGGGATTTTGATAAGGATTGCATTGAATCTGTAGATCACTTTAAGTAGCTTTACTATTCTTATAATACTAAGTTTTCCAATCCTTGAACATGGATATCTTTCCATTTATTTTAGCCTTCTTTAGTTTACTTCAGCAAAGTTTTGTATTTTCAGTGTATAAGACCTTCACCTGTTTGGTTAAAGTTATTCCTAGCTATCTTTATTGTTTTGTATGCTATTGTTAATGAAATTGTTCTCTTAACTTCCTTTTCATATTGTTCATTGCTGGTGTTTAGAAACACAACTGATTTTTGTGTATTGATCTTGTACCCTGCAACTTTGCTAAATCATTCATTTGCTGTAATAGTTTGTGTTTGTGTGTGTATATTCTTTGGGATCTGGGGTATTTGTATCTTGTCATCTGTGAATAGACAGTTTTATTCCTTCTTTCCAATTTGATTGTCTTTTTATTTCCTTGCCTAGTTGTTTTGATTAGAATTTCCAGTACAATGTTGATTAGTAGTAGTGAAAGCAGGCATCCATGTTCTTTTTGATTATTATTATTATAAACTATTTCAAACAGAAACAAAGACTAGTACAATGAACTTCTATGTGCCTGTAACTTAGCTTCAAAAACTATCAAGTAATGGCTAATCTTCTTTGTTTCTTTCTTTTTTAAATCCCTTTACCCATATCATAGGAGCTCTGGTGGTATAGTGCCTAAGATATTTGACTGCTAACCAGAAGCCTGGCCGTTCAAACCCACAAGTCACTCCTCAGAAGGAATATTGGTCAATCTACTTCTGTAGTGATACGGCCTTGGAAACCCAAAGAGAGGTGGCTGTGAGTTGGATCCAACTCGATGGCAGTGAGCTTGGTTTGGTTTTTGGTTTTCCCATATCAAACCTGTCTCTCATCCATTTATTTTCCCTTCTTTCTTTCCCTTCTCTTCCCTGGAACCAAAAAGGAAAATGTCCTTCCCTGTGTAAGCTTTCCTTGACTTTTTATAATAATTTTGTTGTTGTTAGGTGCCATCGAGTTGGTTCCAACTCATAGCGATCCTATGTACAACAGAACAAAATATTGTCCAGTTGTGCACCAGCCTCACAATCCTTGTTATACTTGAGCTCACCACTGCAGCCACTGTGTCAATCCATCTTGTTGAGGGTCTTTCCATTTTTTGCTGACCCCCCACTTTACCAAGCATGAAATCTTTTTCCAGGAAATGCCTCCTTCTGACAACATGGCCAGAGTAGATGAGATGAAGTCTGGCCATTCTAGCTTCCAAGGAGCATTCTAGCTGCACTTCCTCCAGGACAGGTTTGTTCATTCTTTTGACAGTTCATGATACTTTCAGTATTTTTTGTCAGCACCACAACTCAAAAGCATCAAGACTTCTTTGGTCTTCCTTATTTCTTCCTTCCTTCCTTTGGTCTTCTTTGGTCTTACCTGCCTATGAGGGTATTGAAAATACCATGGCTTGAGTTAGGTACACCTTAGTCTTCAAAGTGACGTCTTTGCTCTTCAACACTTTAAAGAGATCTTTCTCAGTAGATTTTCTCAGTGCAATATGATGTCTGATTTCTTGACTGCTGCTTCCATGAGTGTTGACTGTAGACTCAAGTAAAATGATATCCCTGGGAACGTCAATCTTTTCTCCATTTATTGTGATGCTGCTTATTGGTCCAGTTGTAAGGATTTTTGTTTTCTCTGTGTTGAGGTGTAATTCATACTGCAGACTGTAGTCTTTAATCTTCATTGTAAGTGCTTCAAGTCATATTCACTTTCAGCAAGCAAGGTTGTGTCATCTTCATATCACAAGTTATTAATGTGTCTTACTCCAGTCTTGATGCTGTGTTCTTCATATAGTCCAACTTCTCAGATTATCTGCTCAGTATACAGATTGAATAAGTATGATGAAAGGATACAATCCTGACACACAATAATACTCAAAGTATTTGTCATTCTGTGATTGACTTATTTCACTCAGCATAATGTCCTCCAACTTTATCCACACTATCATGTGATTCACTGATCCTTCATTATTCTTTAATGTTGCATGGTATTCCATTGTGTATATGTACCATAGTTTGGTTATCCATTCATCTGTTGATGGGCACTTAGGTTATTTCCATCTCTTTGCTATTGTAAATAGTGCTACAATGAATGTGGGTTTGGATACATCTATCAGTGTCCTGGGATATATTCCTAGTAATGGGATTGCCGAATCAAATGGTACTTCTATTTTCAACTTTTCGAGGAAGAACCATACCAATTTCCACAGTGATTGTACCATTTTAGAGTTCCACCAAGAGTGTATGAAGATTCAAATCTCCCCACACCCTCACCAGCATTTGTTTTCTGTTCTGCTGAACTTTGGTACTATTGCTGGAGTGAGATAATATCTCATTGTTGTTTTGATTTATATCTCTCTGATGGTTAATGGTTGGGAGCATTTCTTCGTGTCTTTGTTGGCTTTCTGAATATCTTCTGTAATGAAATGTCTGTTCATATCCTTTCCCCATTTTTGAACTAGATTATTTATCTTTTTGATGTTGAGGTATTGGAAGTTTTCTATAAGTTTTAGTGATAAGTCCTTTGTCAGATATGTCATTGCCAAATATTTTTTTCCTATAGGGCTCTCTTTTTTACTCTTTTGAAAAAGGTCTTTTGATGCACATGAAAATTTAATTTTTAGATCTCAGTCATCTAGTTTTTCTTCTGCTGTTTGTGCATTTTGGGTTATGCTTGATAGTCTAGTTATACCATAAATTAGGGCCCCTATGTTTGCCTCTATTTTATCTTTTATTAACTTTGTAGTTTTGGGTTTTACATTTAGGTCTTTGATCCATCTTGAGTTTTTTTTTTTGTGTGTGTGTGTGTGTGTATGGTATGAGGAATGGTTTTTGTTTCCTTTTCCTTCAAACGGATATCCACTTTTGCCAGCACCATTTGTTGAAGTAACTATCTCTTCCCCATTGAATATGCTTTGGCTCTTTTTAAAAAATCAGCTGATCATAGGTGGGTGGCTCTGTTTCTGGACTCTCAGTTCTGTTCCACTGGTCAATGTGTCTATCCCCATATCAGCATTCATGTTCTTGATCTTAGGGGGAAGTGTTCAGTCTTCCACTATTGAGTATGATGATAACTGTGGGTTTTTCACAAATGTCCTTTATCATGTTAAAGAAGTTCTCCTTTATTCATGATTTGCTCAGTGTTTTTATCATGAAAGGGTGTTAAATTTTGTGAAATGATTTTTTTCATCAATTGAGATGATAATGTGTTTTTTCTTTTGTTCTATTAATGTGATATATTACATTAATTTATTTTCGTATATTGAACCAGTAGTGTATTCCTGGAATAAATCCATCCCACTTGGTCATGTTGTATAAATCTTTTAATATGTTGTTAGATTTGGTTTACTGGTGATTTGTTGAGGATTTTTGCACCTATACTCATAAGGGATATTTTGGTCTGTAATTTTCTTACTATGTTGTTACCTAACTTTGGTATCAGTGTAATGAACTATTTCTTTTTCTGCTATTTCTAGAAGAGCTTGAGAAGCATTGATGTTAATTGTTCTTTACGTGTTTGGTCAAATTCACCAGGGAAGTCATCTGGTCCCAAAATTTTCTTTGTTGGGAGGTTTTTGACTACTATTTCAATCTCTTTATGTGTTATGCTGTTGTTCTTGGGTGCTGTCGAGTAAGTTCTGATATATGGAGACCCCAGGTGAAAGACTAGAACCGCCCCATAGGTTTTTCTAAGCTGTAACATTCTCTGGTAGCATAGTGGCTAAAGCACTTGACTGCTAACCAGAAGGCTGGCAGTTCAAACCCACCAGCCACTCCTCGGAAGGAAGGTTGGGCAATCCTACTTCCGTAGTGATACTGCCTTGGAAACCCAAGGAGGGGTCGCTATGAGTCGGGGCTGACTCAACGGCACATAACAACAACAACAACAACATTTTGGGGAACAGATCTCCAGGTATTTTCTCCCTTGGAGCCTCTGAGTGGGTTTGAACTGCCAATCTTTTGGCAGCAAGCAAGCCCTTAATCGTTGTTCCACCAGCATACCTTTTATTTGTTGTAAATCCTACTGAAATTTTACATGTCTTCATGAGTCCCATCAGTGATTTGCGTATTTCGAGGAACTGGTCCATTTCATCTAATCCACTAAACACATTGCCATTGAGTAGATCCCAACTCACACCAACTCTATGGGACAAAATAGGGCTTCCAAGGCTGTAAATCTTTACAGAAGCAGAAGCAGACTACCTCATTTTTCTCCAGCAGAGTGGCTGGTTATTCAAATCACCAACCTTTTGATTAGAAGCCAGATCTGCTAACCACTACACCACCAGAGCTCCTTTTCCATTTCATATAGGTTACCTAATTTGTTGGCATACAACTGTATATAGTATTATCTTATAATCCTCTTTTATTTCTATAGGGTTGATAGTAATGCCCCACTTTCATTTCTGGTTATAGTTATCTATCTATATCTTCTCTCTTTTTCCTTTGTCATTCTAGCTAAAGTCTTATACATTTTGTTGCTTTAAAAAGAAAAAGGAAAAAAAAAAGTTTTGGTTCCATTGATTCTCTTTACTATTTTTCTCTTCTCTATTTCATTTATCTTTATCTGATCTTTGTTGTTTCCTTCATTCTGCTAGTTTTGAGTTAATTTGCTCTACTTTTGCCAGTTCCTCAAGGACTATGTTAGGTTATAGTTTTGAGATCTTTTTTTCTTTTTTATTGTAGCCATTTACACTTATAAACATTCCTCTGAGCATTGCCTTCACTGAATCTCTTAAATTTTGGTATGCTATGTTTTCATAGTGGAACTCTGGTAGCATAGTGGCTAAGACACTTGCCTGCTAACCATATGGCTGGCGGTTCAAACCCACCAGCCACTCCTAAGAAGGAAGGTTGGGCAATCCTACTTCCGTAGTGATACTGCCTCAGAAACCCAAGGAGGGGTTGCTATGAGTTGGGTTTGACTCGACAGCACATAACAACAACAACAACATGTTTTCATACTTATTCATTTCTACGTATTTTCTTAGAAACAAGAATGAACAGATTTCATCTCTCATACTTTGGGCACGTTGTCAGAAGGAATCAATCCCTGGAGAAGGTTATCATGCTTGGTAAAATAGCAGGTCAGACAAAAAGGGAAAGACCCTCAATGAGATGGATTGACACAGTGGCTGTGATGATGGGCCCAGGCATGGCAACAACTGTGAGAATGGTACAGGACCAGGCAATGTTTCACTCTGTTGTACACAGGGGGTCACTGTGAGTGGGAATCAACTCAATGGCTCCTTACATCAACAGCAACAAGTATTCTCTAATTCCTTTTTTACCTATTGGCTAACAGTGTCTAGTTTAATTTCCACATATTTGTGAATTTTCCAGTTTTTCTTCTGCTATTCATTTCTAGTTTCATTCCATTGTGGTCTGAGAAGATGCTTTGTATGATTTCATTTTCTTATTCATTGACACTTGCTTTGTGACATGACATATGGTCTGTCCCGAGAAATGGTCTATGTGCATCCGGCAAGCATGTGTATTCTTCTGTTAATGGGTGGAGTGTTCTATATATGTCTGTTAGGTCTAGTTGATTTATAGTCTTGTTCAATTCTTCTGTTTTCTTATTGATCTTCTGTATAGGTATTTCCATCATCTCAGTAGACAATATTTGTTATTTTTTTGCCTGCCCACATTGATCCCCTTTCTTATATGGAAGAGGTCCCACAGTTTGTAGTCTTGGTGGAAGGCAGATAGTCCTCTTGGGCCCATGTATGACCCAGGCTCAGCCCATGGCATGTTCATGCTTGAGGCCTTGACTCTCAAGAGAGAGATGGGCAGTTATAGGTGATATCCAACAATGGCAGTAAAATCAAGAGTTCAGCAATCAGTGGTCAGGGGCAACTGGTAGCAGCATCAATACCAGCTTTCTACCCAGATTGTATGACTGTGAATATGTTCTTAGATGTCTGGCCTCATTTGAGTCTTCTCATCCCATTTTCCTGAATTTAGTTGGTCAGTTCTATGAACCATCCAATACCCTTTTCCATAAGCTTATTTTTAGCTTGAGTTAACCAGAGTAGTTCTTAATATTTTCAGCAAGAGCACTACCAAGTCAAATCCACAGGTCATCAAGCCTCAATCTTCACATTCACCACCCGTCTCTGTGGTGCAAGTCTTAGCTGAGGAGACTCATGTCTGAGATGAGATGGCTCTGTATTAGACACATCACCAGATCTTCTTCCAGAGATATCTGGTCCCATGTTTCCCAAACCTGCAGCACTTTCTGAAAAACATAGATACCAGATACCACTTCTCCTCCCAGGTACGTGGTATGGGATTGCACTTCCCCACTGTAGTAGGGAATAGTGGCCAAAGAAATGTGAGTAGAAGTAACAAGTGTCATTTTGGGTGGAAACATTAAATGTCAGTTCATACTACTTCCCTTGTCAAAAGACTAGAAGAAATAGTTGATACTCAGCTATCATTATTGAACATGTTTTATCAAAGACCCAAGAGATGGATCTTGATCAAAAGGAGGAAAATTATGGAATGGAAATTCAAATTCTTATTGGAAACCAGACTTACTGGATACATTGAGAGTGGAGAAATCTCCAATTCTATTGCCTGGAAACAACTTTTAATGAACTCTACATGTAAAATTTTTTGAATGAGTGTATATTTTGTTGTGTATATTTTCACCAAAAAAAAAAAAAAAAGCCAGTTCACAATCCAGCACAGTTTTCTCTCCCTGTGCTGTGGAGCCCAGCAACACACCAGATGGTAGCTGCTTCATCAGCCTGGGTTCCTAGAGTGAAGAGAACTTAGAAAAGAGTCCCAATCCAACTCAAGATAGTCATTTAATGTGAGTAAGAAAAGCATTTTGTCATGTAAATGCACTGAGATTTCAAGGGTGGTTGTTACAGTAGCATAATCTATCTAGTCCTGACTCCCGGACCTCCTGAATCTGAATCATCATGACATCCCAAGCCAAGGTATTCTCCTATGTCTCATTCACCCATCCATGATTATGATGATTAGCCAGATTTGGGAACCCAGCTCTGGTAGCATAGTGGCTAAGGCACTTGACTGCTAACCAGAAGGCTGGCGGTTCAAACCTACCAGCCACTCCTCGGAAGGAAGATGGGGAAATCTACTTCCATAGTGATACTGCCTCAGAAACCCAAGGAGGGGTCGCTATGAGTCGGATCCAACTTGATGGTACATAACAACAACAACTTGTTCCACACAACCCTGAGGGCCAGCTCTGAACATTCTAACAGTGGAGAACGAATGGTTGCTCCCAAAAGATGTGTCCATATACTAATCACCAGAGCCTATGAATGTTATGCTATTTAGAAAAAGAGTCTTTGCAGTTGTAATTAAGTTAAAGATCTTGAGATGAGGATATCATCCTGGACTGTCTGAGTGGACCCTGAGATCAGAGACAATTGTCTTTATAAGAGTGAAGCAGAGGGAGATTGGGCACAGACACAGAGGAGAAGGCAAGGTGAATATAAGAGGCAGAAATTGGAGGGTTATAGTCACAAACCAAAGAATGCTGGGAGCCATCAGAGATTGGGAGAGATAAGGAAGGACTCTCCCCTAAATCTCCCAGAAGGCAGCCCTGTCAACCCCTTGATTTCAGACTTCTGCTTCCAGATCTGTGAGGGAATAAAGTTCTGTTGTTTTATGTCTTCAAGTATGTGGTAGTTTGTCATGGAAGCAACGTGAAACTAATACAGAGACTCAGTTGAGGGAAGGTCTTCTGGCCAGTGGCTATCCTCAGAGAGCTCCTAGTCTCATGAAGGGAATATAATCTGCATCAGAGAGATAGGTGATGGGCAGCAAGGGATGAGGCAGTGCTGAAGCCTGGACTGACTACTTCAGAAACACTGAGAGAGGAAACATTTGAGCAGAGGTCTGGGAGATCAGCATTGCGGCTCAGTAGAGAAGCAATGGTGTTTCAGAGAAAGATTGGTAGGTGTGGAGACCAGCATTGCGGACCAGCAGGTGTTCTAGACTCAAAAGAGCAGTAGACTCTGTGATGGGGATGGTTGAATGAGATGGGAGATTGGCAAGCATGATCTGAAACCCAAATTGATATTTAAAAAGCCTAAATGGTAATGTGAAAAAAAAAATGTTTATGATTCCAAAATAGGCCAGAACTATAGAAGCTATGCCCTGACTTTCTGTCTGTCTGTCTGTCTATCTATCTACTTAAAGAGAGAGAAAAAGAGAAAAGGAGAAGGAGGAAGAGAAGACAGAAGAAAATAAGGAAATGGACTTACGAAGTATTTTTCTTTCATTTTTATCTGATTGAAGTTGCAACACTGTATAATAAA
>NW_006921600.1:11114701-11120502 GCF_000298275.1 Orycteropus afer afer
GCACACAGGGCTTCTGTTTCTAGTCTGGGTCACCAGTGGGAAGTGAGTCACTCGAGACTACATGCGTAGGCACACACCATGCCAGCGGCATGTCTTATTTTCTAGAGCTCCTGTAGCAGAAATACCACAGGTGGGTGGCTTTAATGAACAAAAATTATCTTCTCACAGTTTAGTACACTAGCAGTCCAAATTCAGAGTGCCAGTTCTAGGGGAAGGCTCTGAGTGTCTACTCTGGGGGAAAATCTTTGTCTCAGCTTCTCTAACATTCTTCTTGGCCTTTTTGAATAATGTTCTGTTGTGATCCACAAGGTTTTCATTGGTTAAGGAAATTGTCAGGTCTTTCTCCCTAGTCCATCTTAGTCTGGGAGCTCTATGGAAGCCCATCCACCATGGATGACCCTGCTGCTATTTGAAATACCCATGGCATAGTTTCCAGCATCATAGCCACAAGTCAGCAATCACAACACAACAAGCATTTAGTGGCTTAAACAACACACATTTATTATCTTATAGCTCTAGAGGGCAGAAATCCAAAATCAACCTCACTGGGCTAATGACAGGGTTTCTAGAAGGCTGGATCTTTCCGGAGGCCATAAGCGAGAATCTCTTTCCTTGCCTTTTTCAGCTTTCAGAGGCCATCTGCACTCCTTGATTCCTGGCCCCTTCCTTACATTACATCTCCTACTACCCTATGGCCCTCCTGCCTCCCTCTTACAAGGCCCTTGTCATTATACTGGGTCCACAGGGGTAACTGAAAGTAATCATTCCATCCAAAGATCCTTAACTTAATCACATGAGCAAAGTCCCCATCACCATGTAAAGGAACATATTTACAGGTTTGGGGGATTAAGATGGGGACACCTATGGGGAGCCATTATTCTGCCTACCACACCCCAGTACAAGAGGGCTGTGGATCAGTTCAGAGGGCAGGAAGATCAGGGTCAGAGCTTCCAGCAGGATGAGCAAGCCATCTTCCCAGGGCACTGCTGGCCTCATCCCCCCAGTCATGCCCAGCTGGTCACTCAGAAGAGGTCTAAGCAGCATACTCAGAAACAATCCCACGACCTGCCCTGGGAAACACTGTTGTTATTGCTACTTGCCACTGAGTCCTTTTCAACTCATGGTGACCCCACGTGATAGAGTAGAACTGCCCCATGAGGTTTTCTAGGCTGTAAACTTTACAAAAGCAGGTAGCCAGGTCTTTCTCCTGTGGAGCCACTGAATGAGTTCAAACCACCAACCTTTCTATTTGCAGCCAAGAGTTTAACCATTGCATCACTAGGGCTCCTGCTTGAATCATTTCTTTTAAAGGGATCAGTACAAGATTGGTCCCTACAAGACAGAGTTTAAAGACATTCCAGATGCCCAAATTTTCCAAACTACTACACCACTTCATCATCTCTAACATCAACTACTTCTCCCCTCAGTACATTCCATCCCATCTTAGGTTTCATTATTTCACTGTAATATCTCACAAAACTCATGAACTGCCAAGGAAATGGCTCACGAAGTTGTGGAGCCTGGCCAACTCCCAAATCTATGAGCCAGGTCAGTCTGGAGGATTCTCCTCACACACATGGTTGTAAGGGCCGATGACCCCAAATTGACAGGTTAGAATACTGGGAGCTTTCTCAAGTACCAAGAACCAAAGGCCAGATGCTGACGAACCAGATGCAGGATGCAGAGAAAGAGAGTGAACTTTGCCAGCACATTCATATATATTGGATGCAGACCATTCCCTCAAGGAAATTAAGGCTGGTGACTTAAGTCACATGCTCTAGTAAGGCAGTGACTCAAGATACATTCCCTGCCTCATTAACACAACAGACAACTCACTGCAAAATGTGACCATAATCACAGGTATCGAGGCTAGTATTTATATCACAAAATGGAGGACTATGGCTAAAGGGCCTTTTTTTTTTTTTTAATTTGTATTGTGATTAGGTGAAAGTTTACAGAGCAAATTCATTTTCCATACAGCAGTTCATATACATTGTGTTTCATGACATTGATGGCAATTCCCCACAATGTAACACCTTTCTTCCTACTTCCTCACCGTAGTTACCTCTTCCCTGTGTCCTTCCCTTCCATGCACTCCTGACCCTGTGAGTTTTATCTCTGTGCAAACACTGCCCTTCTGTTCTCCCATGATTGATTGCTCTGATGAGTGTATCTACCTGGTGTAAATGTTTACCCCATATGCCTATTTCTGGCCGGAAGCCACAGGAGTGAGTACACTTCCAGATCTAAAGGATAACTAGGGACCATGTTCTCAGGGGTCTCACCAGGCTCTAGAAGACCAGCAAACCTGGTGGGTTTTTTTTTTTAATGATTTTGAGTTTTGTTCCACATTATTCTCCCACTCTATCTGAGATTTCCTGCACCAATCCCCCTCCCAGTGGTTGACAGTGGTAGCTGGGCACCATCTAGTTCTTTTGGTGTCATGGTCAGATAGGTTGAGGATAGCGTGGTCTACTAGTCCCTTGGAGTAATTGCTTCTGTACCTCGTTGTTTTTCTTCATTCTTTGCTCTGGATGAGGAGAAACCCATCATTGCATCTAGATGGCTGCTTGCAAGCTTTTAAGACCCCAGTTGCTACTCACCAAAGTAAGATGTAGAACAATGTGTTTATGTAGTATGTTATGCCACTTGAGCTTGATGTCCCCTGAGGCCATGGTCCCAAGCCTGCAGGTCCCTCAGGGTAGCTGGCTTTGGCCAAGAAGCCACCACAACTTTGTCCGTTGTCAGCTCTACTACACACCCAGACATTCTTACAGCTCATACAAATACACATGTAGAAATATTATCTGCTAACCCTATACACGGTCATGGGCACACTCACTGCCCCCTGCCTAGACATACCTGACCATTCAATCTATCCACCCAACTATTCACCCACAGATCAATGTTTGCTACCACTGATAACACAGTACTGTACATGCAAAAGGGTTCATCTTTGTTCTCTGTACCTCCTATATACCTCTCTGCCTTCCTCTTCCTCTTCCTCAGTGACACTATGTTGATCATTCACTCAATATCCTAGAAGGGCCATATTAAGTACTTCACTGTCCTGAAGCTCCTTATGGATACATTGTACTGTCCTCAGCTGCACACCTCCCAACTTGGACTAGGCTAGCCTGCCCAGAGGTGAAAGCCCCTAAAAGACCTATTCAGTATCCATTCTTCATTTAATCCTTATGGCTGTGAGAGGTTGGCCAGAAGATTATTATTCCAAATATTATTGTTGTTATTGGCTGCTGTGGAGTCTATTCCAACTCATAGCCACTCTATGTAACAGAGCAGCACTGTCCCTATAGGGTTTCTTAGGCTGTAATCTTTTAGGGAGCTTATTGCCAGGTCTTTCTCCCCCAGAGCTGCTGGTGGATTCCCATTATCAATTTGGTTAGCAGTGAGCCCATAACCCGTGCACCACCATAGCTCCTTATGCTAAACAGAAAGATGTGGAAACTGCAGCTCAGAGCGTTAAGTGTTGCTTTGGTCAGTTCTGGCAGGAACAGAAGGCATGTACAAAGTGAAGGCTAAAGAGGGTTTGGTGAGAAGACTGTTTACAGAGGTGTGGGCAAACAAGGGGGTGGCCCCAGACCAGCAAAGCAGGGAGCTGTTGCCATCCTAGGCCTCAAGGGGTGAGGAAGGGGGCAGTTTCCAGGTCTCTGTGTGCACTACAGCTGTGGGAGAGGACTGCACATGCAGAGTAGTGGCCTTCAGCAGAGAAACACAGTCAAGCTCTAGCCCACCTACTGTGATCTCAATCTCCTCCCACCCATTGGCTGACCACTTGGAAGCCAAAGGACAAGGGATCCCACTGGGGGGGCTTCTGGTCAGCCCTTGAGGCACAGAGGAAGGTGGGGAAAGATAGACAGCAGGGCTGGATGGGCAAATGGAGAGTATGCAGCACAAACATCTTCCTGGAGGTCATATAGAAATTTCCAGAACTGGGTTTAAGCCAATTCTTATTAACCCAAAGGCAGGGATTCTAGCAGGGGATGAGGTACATGGAGCAGCCTGACATTTTTATCTTTTAAGTCATGCTGCTAAGTCCCCACTCCAGCATCCCCACCAAATCCCCACCCTCAACACACTTCAAGTTACCCACCCAACTCCACCAATTGGTTTGGGCTCAGTGAAGTCAAACTTGACTCCATTTCAACAGGAACCAAGCAGATCTAGAAAGGTAACTCAACAGCAAATGAAAATGTATAAAACCAAATAATGCAGCCCCTATTGACAAGAACTGCCTTAGATTACGTGTTGCTTTGAGTTGTCACAATCACTGCTGCCCAGAGATGTAGATAATCAAACATTGAGTCTATCACTGTGGATGGTGGGAAAGGGAGTTGGGACTGTCACACAGAAATGCATGTCAGGGAACACACACACAGGCAGAACAGCAGGTAAAGAACATCCCTGGCATTTCCAAGTTAGATATTATATTATTGAGCATTGGTGCAGAAGGGGTCAGGAGCCAGTGGCAGGGAGGGAAGAGAACTTTCTTTTTGTCTGTATACCTTTTATTGCTTGCCTTTTTTCCTGCAACCACACATTTCTATAATACAGAGATGTTTCTAAGGCACCTGACGGTCAGTGCATGTGCAGGGTGGGACTCATCTGGTTCTCTGTAACACTGATGGGTGAGAACATGGGCTGGTTGTAGGAAAACAAAGTCCTTACCCCCTGTTGCAAAGAGCCAATGATCACAACAGGTTGAAGAGGGAAGGCAAAATGTTTACTGAGTATCTGTACCCAAGGAGACAGTGAGAATCACTTCTCTAGTATGTCTGTCTCCTCTAGCAAAGGGGTGAGCATGATTATATAAGGAAATGGGAAGGGGACTGAAGATCCGTTGGTCTGCCAGGAATGTCTTTGTTCTTCTCTTCTCTGGTTACTCCCAACTCAGCGTTCTTCTTCCCATGTCGTCTTGCTTCATAGGTTATAGTTCTCAGCTGAACCCAGTCATGGGAGAGGGTTATACTTAGAAGAATACATAAATGAAAAAAACAAATCTGAAGAACTCAGCCTCTGTAAACAGGTTGGCTATTCTATTTGCTTAAAAGAAAGAAAAAGGGGATGGGAAGATACCAAGTTAGTCACTATGATTAATGTCTACTTTAATCATGCGTGCTAGTATGTTAAAGTTCTGTAATTTTCAGTGAGGAGTCCTTTCAGCCTTCCAGTTCAACCTTCTGCAGTCCCCCCTGTTTCTGAGGTTTCACAATCATTGGAAATGGGCTGGTGGTCTCCTTCTTAGACTCCTTCTGCTGTACAGGGTGACAAGTCGTCAATTCCTTGGAGGGGAAAACTGATAAAGACTAATAACATCTTGTTATATAAGTTCATTAGTATTAGGTATCTTAGAGGAAATAAATAAGTAGCCTCAAGGATTTTGGACGTTCCATTGGAAGCTACTTTCATCAAGTGTGGGACATGAACACACAAGGCCCAAAATTATTAAGTGTGTGAGCTAAGACCTCCTATTGGGGAATGAGTTTCCAAACAAGCTCCATCATCTTCCTTGGTCCCAGGCCCTTGGTTATGCCCACTCAGTAACTTTATGGATAGCATTCAAATTTAATTCAACCTCCCCAGAATTATTTATCCAAGCACAGCAGGTCTTATATATACCCCACCATATCTGGCAAAAAGAAAATCCAAGGCTATATGGTTATTTAAAACAACTTCAGGGGTTTTGGTAAGATGGCGGACTAGGCAGAAGGACTGCACAGACCCTCTTCAACAAAGAAAAGGGAAACCAATTAACACAGACACAGAAGATAATCTTGGAC
>NW_006921600.1:11125217-11131773 GCF_000298275.1 Orycteropus afer afer
CAGCCCCTAGAGCCTGGCACTTTGAACTTGGACTTAAAGCCTCCAAATTGTAAGAATAAACTCCTGTTTGTTAAGGCCATCACATTTGTGGTATATTCTTGTCAGAGCGGCACTAGGTAACCAGAACAATAATAAAAAGGAATTATTCATCTCTGAACAAAACAATGTGTACTTGGTGGGGCTTCTCTTGTAAAGCCACTTAAGTTCTTCCAATGGAGTTGCCTCCCAGTGTTCTGAGGGACTATACCAGATGGGCTCTGCTGAATGATCTTCGGTTCAGAAGCAGTCTTAATCCTGGTGTGGTGTGGCTCCTTTGTCACTCACTTTCACCGTGATAGGCGGGGACAGCAAGATTTCACAGGGGCCTTTCTACTTTTCTTTGAGATCCTCAGGATTCCAGTCATTCACATAATCCCAACTCCTGGCTCAGCCATGTGTAGAGGGACCTCGGGGAATGGGCTGTAGGGCTGAGAAAGGGTATTATTAGCCTCCCACAAGGTCTGTAAAGATTGCCCTGTTATCTGCAGATTCTGTTTTATAAGCAGGTTACTTTTTCCATGGATGTTCCTGGTCCCTAAACCCACATCAGCATTTGGTATAATATAAATCAGTGGCATTTAGGTTTTGCACTAGAAGTGCCCATCCATCATCTCAAGGGGACTTATCTTCAATTTTGTTTTGGGGGCAACTCTGATTCTAAACAGGGCCATGGGGAAGATTTTTTTTTTTTACCCAATTTAATTTCATTGCTTGACATAATTTAGCTACATGAGTCCTTTAGTTTGATTCATCTTTTCTACTTTACCACTAGATTGGAGTCTCCAAGCAACATTAAACTTTCACTCAATATCCAAATGCTGAGACACAAACTGTATTATTATGTCAGGGAAATGGGTTCCATTGTTGACCACAATTGTCTGGGAAATTTCAGACCTAGGAATAATCTCTCCCAATAGCCTTTTGGCCATTTTCATGGCTTTCTCAATCTTGCAAGGGAAGGCCTTTTGCATCCGTGAAAACCTCACCTCTGACCCTGTGCCATTCTCAATCCCTGGATCATGGTGATTAGCTCAGCCACCTGCACTGATGTTGCATGAGGAAGCAACGTCTATGCTTACAAGACCCGTAAGGCTGCTGATTGCGTAGCCCACCTTCCGTTGTCTGTTCTCCACAAAGCTACTCCCATCTGTGAAACAAGTAAGATCAGATTTGCACCATGGCTGATCAGAGAGATCTGGCCTGTTGGCAGACACCAAGTTGAGGGTCCTGACACAATCGTGATGAATGGGGTCAGCTTGGGGCAAAGTAGGCAACTGGGTAGCCAGATTTATGTTGGTTGCTGGCTAAATCTGCACACTTGGCTTGTCTCCTCCAGAGGCCTGATCTTGAGAAATTCTTGCTCAGGACAGCCAGTTGGTGGCACTTGAGTCTAGGACAGTCAGAACTAAATAAGCAGTATAAACTCAGATGGTCCATCCTAAGGTTAGCTTGTCAGCAGCTTCCAGCATCTTCACTGTTACTGCTATCACTTCCAAGCTGGCAGACCAGCCCAGTGCTACTGGATCTAAAGTTTTAGAAAAATATGTCACCAATCTTCTCCAAAATCCCAGGAACTGGGTAAGAACTCTGGAAGCTATGCCGTGTTGCTCATGCACAAACAAATCAAAAGACTTACGCAAATCTGGCATTCCTAAACCCAAGGTCTCCAGTAAGGCCTGCTTTCATTTATCAAAGGTCTGTTGCTGTAATTTTCCTCACTGAAAGGGGTCAGTCTCTTTCTCCTTCCAGGAAGGAGGTACAAGGGTTTAGTTCCAAGTCCAAAACTAGGTCTTCAAATCCAACAAAGTCCTGCCATACCTAGGAATCCTTTAAGCTGTTCCCATGTCTGTGGTTGGGCTAGCTGGCAAACAGCTTGCTTTCTTTCCAGTTCCAATTTCCTTTGTCCTTTGTTGATGACAAATCTCAAATATGTCACTTTCTTTTGGATTATCTGGGCTTTAGTCTTAAAGACTCGATAGCTCCTGACTAAATGGTCAATGCTCACCACCATCCTTCCCTCAGTTTTCCGTACTTTCTTCCTACTGTCAGGAGCACTCTGTCTAATGAACATAGCATTATCTGGACTTTCAGGATCTGAATCTATATACTGTTTGAAGGCTTTGAAAATTCTCTGTAAGAAAAGCAGAAGGATTCTCATGCTTCTTTTGCTTAATCTTATATACCTTATTTAGACTCTTAAGTTTGGAAGCTCCATCTCTTATTCCTATTAAAATACAGTCTCTGTAATTAAAAGTTTTGCATAATCTTCCCTGTCATTTGGGTCCTAGCAAGGATCTCATAGTGGCATGTCATCATCCAAAGTACCTGCCACCTGCTGTAATTGGGCATCTCTGTGCCTCTGGAGTTAATAAAGTAATCAGGAGTGACTGATAATCAGCCCATATTGGGTCAAAGGAGTTAAAATAAAAGTCAGCAGCCCACACATTTTGCCTGGATTCTTCCAATACCCTGGAGTATAATTCTTCCAATCATAGAAATGAGTTGTGTTAAAAGGCACACATACCCTAACCATCTCTCCCCCTGAGGGGATCTGGTAAAGTGAGTATTGGCCCTTGGCCATATCCCCACGGCCTGGCCCAGTCTCTGGGCCTTTCTGGATCAAATCAGGCCCCCGATAGGGTGTCCCCTGCCAGGTGTGGGAAAGGGAAATTAGGGAGCCTCTTGCAGGTTCTCCTCTCCCCACTGCTCCCACTTAAAAGTAAAGTCTGGTTCTGGTGGATATGGAGGAGGGGGATTTAGGAACTTAAGGGGTCCTAAGGATCCCCTCCTCTGGTTAATACCAGAAAAGGATCTGAAGGCTGCTCACCTTTAGTAATAGTGTGAACATGAATTTTATGAGCTTGTTGAGTTTCTTTATCATTGTACAAAGACATAAAGATCTCCGTTTTCTTATTTTATTTGCTAATATAGGAACAAGGGAGCTCTGGTGGTGTAGTGCCTAAGGTATTCAACTCGACGGCACATAACAGCAACAACAACAACAATGTAGGAACAAAACAAATCCAGTTGGAAAATAATATTACAATTTACTGACCCATAACGAAGCCAGAATTCTCAGTCTCCTAATTCATATTATGGGACCTCTGGTAGCATAGTGCCTAAGGCATTTGACTGCTAACCAGAAGGCTAACGGTTCAAACACACCAGCCACTCCTCAGAAGGAAGGTTGGTCAATGTACTTCCGTAGTGATACTGCCTCAGAAACCCAAGGAGGGGTCACTATGAGTCGGGTCCAACTCAACGGCACATAACAACAACAACATAATTCATATGTGGTCATACAACTATGCTTAAAAGGACCAGCCTTTTGCTTTTTCATGGGCTCATAGCCAAATTTCTTTCAATGTTTTAAAATACATTCTAGAGAAGTATACTCTGGTATACTGTGGCTGTTACTCATGTCAAAACTGGTTACAAAGGAGACAGAATCAGAAAATTAGAACAGAAAAATAAGCAAACAAACAGGTTAGTTTAATGGTCTTAACACTTATAGCAGTAAACACTGCTTTCACTTCCCCTGCTTGGGTACTGGGTGCTGCCCCCCTCAACACAGACAACCTGCTCGGATTCCAAGTGCTGCCACCCTCAACATAGGCTGAGCTACTTCAAGTTTGGTTAATAATCAGATGATAAACTCAAACCTCTGATCAGAATGAATGTAAGCTTACCGGAAGTAAGATTCCTTCGTTGCCTCTCAAAGGGATATCATTGGATCCAGGCCAAGTCCTCCAGGGCACAGGTAGAAGGATCTCTGGAAAAATTTCCAGGGGAGGGTGGTGGCAAGCATTCTCCCCTGCCCTGGCGAGCATGGACTAACCACCAAGTGGTGCTCTTGGCCGACTAGCCAGGAAAATGCAACCGCGAAACTGGGCCCAGGTTCTGTTTGGTGCAGCTGACAGAACCATAGACTCAGGCTAAGGCAAGGAAAGAAGCTCCATTTGGAAGGCTAATTTTAAGGAACTCCCGGGACTGCTGTTGCCAAGGCAGCTCAATCGGGCTTCAGTTTACTTTCACCTTTAAACTTCCTGTTGTTGTTGTTGTTGTTTGCCGTCGAGTCGGCCCGACTCATAGCGACCCCTCCTTGGGTTTCGGAGGCAGTATCACTACGGAAGTAGGATTGCCCAACCTTCCTTCCGAGGAGTGGCTGGTGGGTTTGAACCGTCAGCCTTCTGGTGAGCAGTCAAGTGCCTTAGCCACTATGCTACCAGAGCTCCCAAACTTCCTGTAGAAAAAATAAAGAAAGAAAAGAAAAGGTAGGGGTGGGGAGTGTCCAAGTGTGAACCTCCAAAGAGATGGTGGGTAAGGTGCAAACAGCTTGGTTAAAAAATTAAAATGAGTAAAAATAAACCCTCTGGTTTAAACGTTCCTGTCTTCACACATGAGAGCCCCCCTGACAAATGAAACAAAGTTCTTTATGTGTAATGCTTGGCAAGGTCAGTAAATAACAATATGAGCTTGCTATGCTTGCTTTGAATTTATCAAGAGGTAGTGAAAACACAAGGTAGTAAGGACATAAAAAAAATAACCAATGGGCAATTTATACTTTATGCATTAAAAAACACACACTATTTCAACAAAAACAAAACACACAAACCACTCAAACGAAAACAAAACACACAAACTGTTCAAACAAAAACAAAACCACACTCACACACCAGAGGCTCCACAGACCCTGATCCCAAAATAGTACCACTCCCGAACCAAGTCAATCTTCCTCTTCTGAGGGTTCCCTCATGGGACAGTCAGCTAAGCCTGCACTCCTCAGGCGAAGGAGCGGTACTATTGTGACTAGGGGCTGGCCTCTCCCCACCCCCCTCAATCTTGGTTCTGTGGAGCCTCGGAAAAAGGTAACGGACTTACCAGAAGCCAGCACCTGAACTTTTCCTTTTGCTTTTTCTCTTCTATGCGAAATGGACTGACAGTGCCCTCTGTGGACAGAGGCAGTGGGCAGTGTGTCTGGGAAAAAATATCCCAGCTCTGCTTAGAGCAGACCACCTATGCCTCAGTCAGATATGGAGCCACCACGTCACAGGGGGCAAAAAGCCCACCTGGTGACACCAGAAATCTGTTGAGGAAAACAAAGTCCTTACCCCCTGTTGTGAAGAGCCAGTGATCACAACAGGTTGAAGAGGGAAAGCAAAGATTTATTGAGTATCCAAACCCAAGGAGACAGAATCATTTCTCTAAAATGTCTGTCTCCCTGAGCAAAGAGGTGAACATGATTATATAGGGAGATGGGAAGGGGATTGAAGATCCTTTGGTGTGCCAGGAATGCCTTTGTTCTTCTCTTCCCTGGTTACTCCAGACTCAGCGTCCTTCTCCCTGGGTCGTTTTGCTCCATACTTTATGGTTCTCAGCCAAACCCAGTCGTGGGAGAGGGTTATGCTTAGAAAAATACATAAATGAAAATAACAAATCTAAAGAGCTCAGCCTCTATAAAGACGTTGGCTATGCTATTTCCTCAAAAGAAAAAAAAGGTGTGTGTGTGGGGGAGGAATAGCAAATGAGCCACTATGATTTACTATGATCTACTTTAATCATGCCTGCTAGTCTATTAAAGCTCTGTAATTTTCAGTGAAGGGCCCCTTTGGCCTTCCACAGGCTGGGAGGAGAGAGAAACACGCAACTAAGAAACCTCACCTCCTCAGCAGCGCCCCTCCTGGGCCCAGCAAAACTGTTGTTTTGCATTCAGTGGGCAGGTCACCCTACCCAACAAGTTCAGTTCCTAATCTGCCTCGTACTTCTTTTCCATCTCTTTGGGGTGTTTTCCATCTCACCTCTGACATGAGCTTCTCCTGTGCTGAACCCCACACTCTTCCCGGCCTCCTGCCCAGCTGGCAATCCTGGACCACGTAGGTCACTTCTTACTCCGTTTCCCCGGGGATGAAGAATTGGGGTGAGCAGGTTAGCTCAGCTGGTAGAAGGGAGAAGTTAAAGAGACTCATGTCCTGGGTGTGACTCTGTTATGCCTGATGGAAACTTTTAGCTGCTTCCAAAGCCCTGAGCCAACACAGGGTGCCCAGCGTCACCCATTCCATCCCTGACAAAACACCAAGAAGCCCACGCAGTGCTGAGGGCAATGGATCCCGCTGCCACCTCCCAAGTGATCTCCTGCCTACAACTGAGCTGGTGGCTCTCCAGTTCCTCTCAAGCTTAGCTCAGAAGCATCAGGCCGGAGCTGCAGCCTTGGTCCTGGGCCCCACCTGTATTCCCACTACAGCAAGGACCAGAGCATAACAACACCTGTTGCGGGAACAGCCCCTGCCCCCAAGGAAGGCCAGGCAGAGGTTTCACCTGAACTTTCACAGGTGGGGAAACTAAGTCACTTACCTGGAATCCCTAGGGTCCCTGCGGGTACATGGGAACCAGGATTGGAGCCCTATATTGGACAACTAGGTAAGGGTGATGTCCTTCACAAAGCTGGACTTCTTGGTGCATGTCACAGGGCCAGGAAGGCACTAGGGCTCTCCCTCTTTCTCTCCTATAGCCCCATGTC
>NW_006921600.1:11133098-11141848 GCF_000298275.1 Orycteropus afer afer
TTTTGTCTTATGACACTGATTACAATCCCCACAATGTAACAGCTCTCTTCCCATTTCCTCCCTGTGGTTACCTTTTCCCTGTGTCCTTCTTTCCTATGCATTCCTGCCCTCTGAGCTTTCTCCCAGCACAAATGCTGCCCTTCTGATCTCCCATGATTCATTGTTCTAAGGAGTGTAGCTCCCTGGTGTAATTGTTTACCTCATAGGCCTGTGTGTTGTTTGGCTAGAATTCAAGCCATGCGAGTGAGCTCAATTCCAGACCCAAAAGGTAAGTAGGGACCATAGTCTTGAGGGTTTCACCCATCTCTACCAGACCAGTCAGCCTGTTTTTGTTTGTTTGTTTTGTTTTGTTTTTTAATGATTTTGAGTTTTGTTCCACATTTTTCTCCCACTCTATCCAGAATCTCCAATTTTGATATCTTTCAAGTGTTTGGTACTGCTGGTCGGGCACCATCTAGTTTCTCTGGTCTCAGGGCTATGAAAGCTGAAGTTCCCATGGTCTACTAGTCTCTTGAACTAACTGTTTCCATGGGTCTTTGATTTTCTTCACCCTGCTTTGCTCAGGACAATTATTGCATCTAGATGGCCACTTACAAGCTTTTAAGACCTCAGTCCCTACTCACTGAAGTGGCATATAGAACAATGTTTTTGTGTAGTATGTTATGCCAAGCTTGATGTCCCCTGTGACCATAGTCCCAAACCCACAGGCTAGCTGGATAATTCCTGTCCTTGAAGAAAGAAAAGAAATAAAACAATTATCACTGAGGTTTTTTTTTTTTTTCTTTTTTACTGAATAAACTGTTTTGAGCATATAAAGATTTAGTTGTTTAAGGGTGATGAAAAATTTGGAAACAGTGGTGATGGTTGCACAACAAGGGGAACATAATTAATGCCACAAAACTGGACACATGAGAAATGTTGAAATGGCAAATATTTTTTTAGTATGTATTTTTACCATTAAAAAAAAAGAGATTAAATCTTTGAAAAAGAGATGTGAGATTAATTCTTTTGTGTGTGTGTGTGTGTGTGTGTGTGTGATTTGGGTGAAAGTTTACAGAGCAAATTCACTTTCCATAAAGCAGTTCACATACACTTTGTCTCATGACATTGACTATAATTTACCCCAATGCAACAGCTCCCCTCCCACTTCCTCCCAATAGTTACCTCTTCCCTGTGTCTATCCCCTGATGCACTCCTGCCCCCTGAGCTCTCTCCCTGTGCATAAACAGCCCTTCTTTCTCCCATGAATGCTTTCTCCAAGGAGTTTATCTACCTCAGGTAAATGTTCAACTCATATGACTGTCTTTTGTTTGGCTGGAAGCCACAGGTGTGGGTTCAATTCCAGACCTGAAGGGAAGCTAGGGGCCATAGTCTCAGTGGTTCCACCAGGCTCTATTGGACCAGCAAATCTGGTTCCCCTCCCTTTTTTTCCCCAAATGATTTTAAGTTTTGTTCCACATTGTTCTCCCTCTCTATCCAGGATCTCCTACATAGATCCCTCTCCAAGTGGTTGACAGTGGTAGCTGGGCACCATCTAGTTCTTCTGGTCTCATAGTTGTATAGGCTGCAGATTGCATGGTGTACCAGTCGCTAAGACTAATTATTTCCATGAATTTTTGGTTGTTTTCATTCTTCTTTGCTCTGGATGAGGAGAGACCCATCACTGCATCTAGATGGCTGCTTGCAAGCTTTTAAGATCCCAGTCACTTCTCACCAAAATAGGATGTGGAAAAAAGTTTTGTGTAGTATGTTATGCCAATTGAGCTTGATGTCCCCTGCAACTGTGATTCCGAGCCCACCAGTTCAACTACTCAGTCCCTCTGGGTAGCTGGCTGTAGCCAAGATGTGACTACAACCTTGCCCTTTGTCAGCTCTACTACACCTGGGAATTCAGATCATATAAATATACTTATAGGACCACTGTCTGCTGACCCTATACATGGTCTTGGGTACACTCCCCACTTCATAGACATACCTAATAGTTCAGCCTGTCCACCCATCTATCCACCTGTATACCCATGTTCGCCTTCACTGAAAACACAGTACTATATGTGCAAAAGGGTTCATCTTTGTTGTCTGTAGCTCCCATGTACCGTGAGATGAATTCTAAAGATGAGTTTCTGTCTCAGTTACAAAGGCTCTTCACCCCTTCCTGTCCTGAGCTGCAAATAACCCAGGTGACAAGGACCTCCCTTCCCCTCACGCACTCATAGCTCAGAGCCAAGGGAACCGGCAAGGTGGACAAAGGATCTTTAGCTTCCCACCTGAGAACTGGTCCCAAGTGTCTCAGCAGTGCTGACTCTCAAGCTCACCTTCCTGAACTTCCTTCTGCCTCATCCCGCCCCAGTTCAGGGAAGGTGTCCACCTGCAGGCCCCGCCCAACCCTAGCACTGCTTGTTTCAGCCCTGGACCCAGAGCTTCCTAGAGAGAGAAGTTCACTGTTGAACTCTAGCTACACCTTCCCAGCCAGCCGGGTCCTGCCTGCGCCATTTGTGGAGAGGGAGGGCCATAGGCACTATTGTCTGGGCCACCACCTGGGCAGTTAAAGCTGTCCTTCCACCCATCCCATCCTGGACTTGGGGGGCAGGCAAATGTCTGAGGAAGGTAGAGTGTACAATGATGTGTAAAGGTCGTGTAAGGAAACTGTGAGCAGAACTCTGGGTCTCAGATTCAACTGGCCTGGCCTCTGGTTCCTGTATACATCACTCTTCACAAGCTGTGACCTGTGAGGGCTACCCTGAAGCCAAGCCCCAGGATGCCCATGTCAGAGCAGACAGCAAGTGGAGAGAGGCTTGTGACTCTCTGGCCCCTTTCCTGGCCCCCTCCTTGGCCTCCTCCCACTCCTCCTCCTCCACCACCCCCAGATGGCTGCACCCCTTCCCCACTGAAAACATGGACTTTGGCAGTTACCTCAGCTTACAAAAGCAAGACTGCTTCCACTGCTGAGGAACCCTCTTGGTCTCAGAAGGACCTCAGGAGGACAGAGAGATTGCCTTGTTCTCACAGCTGGAAGCCCTGAGCCCAGAGGGGAGGCTCCATAGAGTAGGGGTGCTGTGGTGAGGGACTGGGCTCATGGACTACACAATGCCTGCCACCCCACTTTGTCTAATTAAGTGTTAATGGGCCCTTGTGGCCTGGCTGAGGACTAAACCACCACTCATAACGTGATTTTTACAGGGAAACCACATTCTGGATTCCAAACATCCAGCCAGCACAGAAGTGGAAGACCAAGAGTTGCGGTGATTTAGGCTCTGAGGAGGGCTGAAGCCAGAGCCCAGAACCCACAGCAGCGAGATGGGCACAGCCCAAATCCGCTTCTCCCCAGCGTGTCCTAGTCCCCCTAGCAGTTACTGTTATAGGGGCCCACTCTCAATCTCTCCTCTGTGCCTTCCATCACAAACTTTCCAACTTCCTCTGTCAGTTACCATAGAACCCAGCACAGAACTGGGCAAAGAATGCTTTTTAAGAGTTATTATTACGGTATAAGATATAGAACTTAAACTTTGTAATTTCAAACATTTTAAAAATAAAGTTTAGTGTTTTTAATTGTATTCACCATGTTGTACATCCACCTCGACTATCTATTCCCAAAACTTCTTCATCACCTCACACGGACTCAGTGCTCCTTAAACAATAACTCTCCATTCCTCTTCCTCAGCCTCTGGTGCCCACTAATAAACGTTTGTCTCTGTGTATTCGCCTCTTCCAGGTATTTAATGTAAGTGGGATCATACGATATTTGTCCCTTTCTGGTTGACTTATTTCCCTCAGCATAGTATTTTCAAACAATGTTGTTGTTGTTGTTGTTGTTGTTATGCATCGTCGAGTTGGACCCGACTCATAGAGACCTTTCCTTGGGTTGCTGAGGCAGTATCACTACAGAAGTAGATTGCCCAACCTTCCTTCTGAGGAGTGGCTTGTGGGTTCAAACCGCCAGCCTTCTGGTTAGCAGTCAAGTGCCTTAGGCACTATGCTACCAGAGCTCCCTTTCAAACAATAGACAGCCTTATTAGGTAAACAATTACATCAGGTAAGTAGAGTCTTTAGAACAATGAATCATGGGAGATCAGAAGGGCAGCATTTGTGCTGGGAGAAAGCTCAGAGGGCAGGAATGCATAGGAAAGAAGGACACAGGGAAAAGGTAACCACAGGGAGGAAATGGGAAGAGAGCTGTTACATTGTGGGGATTGTAATCAGTGTCATAAGACAAAATGTGCTTGAACTGTTTAATAGAAAACGAATTTGCTCTGTAAACTTTTACTCAAATCCCAATAATAAATACATGAAAGAATTATCCAGCTAAATGGACCTATTTTCTCTCTTCCTCTCTGCCTTCTTCCCTTTATTCATTCAATCATTTATTGGCTATTTGCTGCATACCAGGGGCTGGCAACAAACTGGCTCCTTCCCCAAATGGATGCCTTTGCTGGTGGTGGCCCCTCTGGCTGGCTGTCCCTCACCCACCCAGGCGAAGCCACCTGATGCCTCAGCAGAGGTGTCCTCATGCTCCTGGGGCTCCCAGCTCCGCCTGCCAGGTGTCCTCTGGGCCTTGGTCTGTGTGTGTAGGACCTGTCAGACTGTCCTCACTCTATGTCTCTCCCTGCAGGAAGGCCTCCCCTGGGTTCAGTCCCTACCTTCACTCCAGCAGGTCTCTCCATAGATGGTGGGTGTGCTCTCCATGCTGGGTGAGCCTGTGCTTGCTTCTATGGCATTCTCTTTTGGGCTGGCTTGGGCACGTATGCACGCACATGTGTGCATGTGTGCACACGTGTGCGTGTTTGTACACACACACTCTCCCCATCAGAATGGCAGCTCCACAAAGGCAAGCATAATTTCTCCTCCTCCCTCTGGACCCTTGATCAATGTTGTGACGACAGTCAACAACTGTCCTAGAGTCACAGGTGAAGGGACATTGAGGCCCTGGGCAGGAGTTTTTTGGGAGATGGATCAGAAAGCTGCCCCTTCCTCTGCTCTCTGCCTCCCAGTTTTTCTGCCACCGTAGCCTGGCTTGCCCAGGGAGGCCACCCCAAATGAGGTTGCAGGGACATTGACTGGCAGAGAAGGGGAGCTGATTGTAGACAAAGCGAAGCTCCCTCAAGCCTGGGAGTGCCAGGCCTCAGGATTGTGGGATGGTTTTTAATCTGTGCAATGAGATGATGACAGGGTTCCTTGCAGATGCCTCCAGGGACTTGTTGGGATGGAGGAGGCAGGGCCCAGCACCCACCCTCATGTCCATCATGGTCTGAATGATATCAGACTGCTGTGCAAGATTGTATTTGAAGAACGTGTCTCTATGTCCCCAAAGCTGAGAAAATCTTCAGTGTCTCCTCCATCTACAGCCTTCCTCTGTTTTGTCATCGGGCAGCCCTTACCAAGG
The DNA here is from genome assembly GCF_000298275.1 of Orycteropus afer afer. Classification (NCBI taxonomy): domain Eukaryota; kingdom Metazoa; phylum Chordata; class Mammalia; order Tubulidentata; family Orycteropodidae; genus Orycteropus; species Orycteropus afer. The sequence continues at coordinate 11,138,476 of NW_006921600.1, forward strand.
GGCTGTGGGGCTGGAGAGAGGAGGCCACACACTACAGGGATCCTGGCCTTGAGCCCTCTGCTTGTTGTTCATTGGAGGAGGCAGTGCCCAGGACTAGTTCCAGGCTGTGCTCATAGCTCCTTAGAGCCATGTCTGAAGAATGGGGAGACATGGGGCTATAGGAGAGAAAGAGGGAGAGCCCTAGTGCCTTCCTGGCCCTGTGACATGCACCAAGAAGTCCAGCTTTCTGAAGGAAAGCACCCTTAACTATTTATGCAATATAGGGACCCTAGGGACCTCAGGTAAGTGACTAAATTTCCTTACCTGTGAAAATTCAGGTGAAAACCTTGCCCAGCCTTCCTTGGGGGCAGGGGCTGTTTCTGCACCAGGTGTTGCTATGTTCTAGTCCTTGCTGTAGTGGGAATGCAGGCGTGGCCCAGGACCAAGGCTGCAGCTCTGGCCTGATGCTTCTGAGCCAAGCTCAAGAGGAACTGGAGAGCCACCAGCTCAGTTGTAGGCAGGAGATAACTTGGGAGGTAGCAGCGGGATCCACTGCCCTCAGCACTGCGTGGGCTTCTTGGTGTTTTGTCAGGGATGGAATGGGTGACGCTGGGCACCCTGAGTTGGCTCAGGGCTTAGAAGCAGCTGAAATTTTCCATCAGGCATAACAGAGTCAGACCCAGGACATGAGTCTCTTTAACTTTTCCATTCTACCAGCTAAGCTACCTGTTCACCCCAAACCTTCACCCTCGGGGAAATGGAGTGAGAAGTGACCTTGCAGGTCAGGATTGCCAGCTGGGCAGGTGGCTGGGAAGAGTGTGAGCTCCAGGACAGGAGAAGTTCATGTCAGAAATGAGATGGAAAATACCCCAAAGGGATGGAAAAGAAGTAGGAGGCAGATTAGGGACTGAACTTGGTGGGTAGGGTGACCAGCCCAAAGAATGCAAAACAATAGTTTTGCTGGGCCCAGGAGGGGTGCTGCTGAGGATAGACAGACGTGCAGTTTCTTAGTTGCATGTTTCTCTCCCCCACCAAGCCCTCGTCCTCACCTGCAGACATGACAAAGAACCAGATGAGTCCCAGTCTGCACATGCACCGAACGTCAGGTGCCTTAAAAACATCTCTGTATTATAGAAGCATATGTGCTTGCAAGAAAAAATGCAAGCATTAAGAGGTATACAGAGAAAAAGAAAGTTCTCTTCCATCCCTGCCACGGGCTCTGGACCCCTTTTGCACCAATGCCCAAAAAAATAATATCTAACTTGGGAATGCCAGGGATGTGCTTTACCTGCTGTTCTGTCTGTGTGTGTGTTCCCTGACATGCGTTTCTGTGTGACAGTCCCAACTCCCATTCCACACTTGCACAATGATAGACTCAATGTTTGTTTATCTACATCTGTGGGCAGCAGTGGCTGTGACAATTCAAAGCAACACATAATCTAAGGCAGTTCTTGTCAATAGGGGCTGCATTATTTGGTTTTATACATTTTCATTTGCTGTTGAGTTACCTTTCTAGATCTGCCTGGTTCCTGCTGAAATGGAGTGAAGTTTGACTTCACTGAGCCCAAACCAATTGGTGGAGTTGGGTGGGTGACCTGGGCTCAGAAGTGTGATGAGGGTGGGGATTTGGTGGGGATGCTGGAAGGGGACTTAGCAGCATGACATGATTTAAAAGGCAAAAATGTCAGGCTGCTCCATGTACCTCATCCCCTGCTAGAATCCCTTCCTTTGGATTAATAAGAATTGGCTTAAACCAATTCTGGAAATTTCTGTATGACCTCCAGGAAGATGTTTGTGCTGCATACTCTCCATTTGCCCATCCAGCCCTGCTGTCTATCTTTCCCCACCTTCCTCTGTGCCTCAAGGGCTGACCAGAAGCCCCCCCAGTGGGATCCCTTGTCCTTTGGCTTCCAAGTGGTCAGCCAATGGGTGGGAGGAGATTGAGATCACAGTAGGTGGGCTAGAGCTTGACTGTGTTTCTCTGCTGAAGGCCACTACTCTGCATGTGCAGTCCTCTCCCACAGCTGTAGTGCACACAGAGACCTGGAAACTGCCCCCTTCCTCACCCCTTGAGGCCTAGGATGGCAACAGCTCCCTGCTTTGCTGGTCTGGGGCCACCCCCTTGTTTGCCCACACCTCTGTAAACAGTCTTCTCACCAAACCCTCTTTAGCCTTCACTTTGTACATGCCTTCTGTTCCTGCCAGAACTGACCAAAGCAACACTTAACGCTCTGAGCTGCAGTTTCCACATCTTTCTGTTTAGCATAAGGAGCTATGGTGGTGCACGGGTTATGGGCTCACTGCTAACCAAATTGATAATGGGAATCCACCAGCAGCTCTGGGGGAGAAAGACCTGGCAATAAGCTCCCTAAAAGATTACAGCCTAAGAAACCCTATAGGGACAGTGCTGCTCTGTTACATAGAGTGGCTATGAGTTGGAATAGACTCCACAGCAGCCAATAACAACAATAATATTTGGAATAATAATCTTCTGGCCAACCTCTCACAGCCATAAGGATTAAATGAAGAATGGATACTGAATAGGTCTTTTAGGGGCTTTCACCTCTGGGCAGGCTAGCCTAGTCCAAGTTGGGAGGTGTGCAGCTGAGGACAGTACAATGTATCCATAAGGAGCTTCAGGACAGTGAAGTACTTAATATGGCCCTTCTAGGATATTGAGTGAATGATCAACATAGTGTCACTGAGGAAGAGGAAGAGGAAGGCAGAGAGGTATATAGGAGGTACAGAGAACAAAGATGAACCCTTTTGCATGTACAGTACTGTGTTATCAGTGGTAGCAAACATTGATCTGTGGGTGAATAGTTGGGTGGATAGATTGAATGGTCAGGTATGTCTAGGCAGGGGGCAGTGAGTGTGCCCATGACCGTGTATAGGGTTAGCAGATAATATTTCTACATGTGTATTTGTATGAGCTGTAAGAATGTCTGGGTGTGTAGTAGAGCTGACAACGGACAAAGTTGTGGTGGCTTCTTGGCCAAAGCCAGCTACCCTGAGGGACCTGCAGGCTTGGGACCATGGCCTCAGGGGACATCAAGCTCAAGTGGCATAACATACTACATAAACACATTGTTCTACATCTTACTTTGGTGAGTAGCAACTGGGGTCTTAAAAGCTTGCAAGCAGCCATCTAGATGCAATGATGGGTTTCTCCTCATCCAGAGCAAAGAATGAAGAAAAACAACGAGGTACAGAAGCAATTACTCCAAGGGACTAGTAGACCACGCTATCCTCAACCTATCTGACCATGACACCAAAAGAACTAGATGGTGCCCAGCTACCACTGTCAACCACTGGGAGGGGGATTGGTGCAGGAAATCTCAGATAGAGTGGGAGAATAATGTGGAACAAAACTCAAAATCATTAAAAAAAAAAA
>NW_006921600.1:11141948-11147566 GCF_000298275.1 Orycteropus afer afer
GGTGGGCTAGAGCTTGACTGTGTTTCTCTGCTGAAGGCCACCACTCTGCATGTGCAGTCCTCTCCCACAGCTGTAGTGCACACAGGGACCTGGAAACTGCCCCCTTCCTCACCCCTTGAGGCTTAGGGCGGCAACAGCTCCCTGCTTTGCTGGTCTGGGGCCACCTCCTTGTTTGCCCACAACTCTGTAAACAGTCTTCTCACCAAAACTTCTTTAGCCTTCACTTTGCACATGCCTTCTGTTCCTGCCAGAACTGACCAAAGCAACACTTAACGCTCTGAGCTGCAGTTTCCACATCTTTCTGTTTAGCATAAGGAGCCCTGGTGGTGCATGGTTATGGGTTCACTGCTAACCAAACTGATAATGTGTATCCACCAGCAGTTCTGGGGAAGAAAGACCTGGCAATAAGCTCCCTAAAAGATTACAGCCTAAGAAACCCTACAGGGACAGTGCTACTCTGTTATATAGGTTGGCTATGAGTTGGAATAGACTCCACACCAGTCAATAACAACAATAATATTTGGGATAAAAATGATACCTTCCCACTCACCTCTCAGAGCTATGAGGATTAAATGAGGAATGGACATTGGGTAGGTCTTTCAGGTGCTTCCTGGGCAGTCTGGCCTGGGCCAAGCTGGGAGGTGTGCAACTGAGTACAGCACAATATATCTGCAAGGAGCTTCAGGGAAGTGAATCACTTAATATGGCCCTTCTAGGGTATTAAACCAAAAGGGAATGATCAACACAGCGGCACTGAGGAAGAGAAAGACATAGACATGTACATAGGATGTAGAGAGAACAAAGATGAACCCTTTTGCATGTACAGTACTGTGTTGTCAGTGATGGAAAACATTGATCTATGGGTGGATAGATGGCTGAATGATCAGGTGTGTCTAGGCAGGGCGAGTGTGTCCATGTATCGGGTTAGCAGACGATGTTTCTACATGTGTATTTGTATGAGCTGTAAGAATGTCCAGGTGTATAGTAGAGCTGAAAAGGGGCAAGGTTGTGGTAGCTTCTTGGCCACAGCCAGCAACCTGGAGGGAGTGAGTAGTTGGACCTGTGGGCTGGAGACCATGGTCTCAGGGGACATCAAACTCAATTGACATAACATACTACACAAACACATTGTTCTACATTCTACTTTGATGAGTAGCGACTGGAATCTTAAAAGCTTACAAGTGTCCGTCTAGATGCAACGATGGGCCTTTCCTTGTCCAGAGCAAAGAATGAAGAAAAACATAGATGCATGGAAGCAATTAGTCCAAGGGACTAATATAGGCTGAGGGTTGCATGGTCTACCAGTCTCTTGGACTGAAGTGTGTTTGTGTAATATGTTATGCCAATTGAGTTTGATGTCCCCTGAGACCACGGTCTCAAACCCACAGGTTCAACTGTCTATATCTAGAACTAGATAGTGGCTGGTTACCATTGTCAACCACTGGGAGGGGGATCAGTGCAGGAAATCCCAGGTAGAGTGGAAGAAAATGTGGAACAAAACTCAAAATCATAAAGACTTGGTTTGCTGGTCTGATAGAGCCTTGTGAGACCCCTGAGACCATGGCTCCTAGTTATCCTTCAGGTCAGGAAGTGAACTCACTCCTATGGCTTCCAGCAAAAATATAGACAGACATGTGTGGTGAGCATTTACATCAGGTAGATATAATCTTAAGAGCGATCAATCGTGAGAGAATAGAAGGGCAATATTTGCACAGGGTGACAGCTCGGGGAATGGGAGTGCATGGGAAGGAAGGACACAGGGAAGATGTAATGACAGTGAGGAAGTGGGAAGAGAGCTATTACATTGTGGGGAATTGTAGTCAATGTCATGAAACAAAATGTATACAAACTGCTGTATGGAAAATGAATTTACTCTATAAACTTTTACCCAAACCACAATAATTAAAAAAAAACCCTCCTAGCCATAGTCCTTCATTTTGTGATGTATTATAAATGCTAACCTCAATACCTGTGATTATGGTCCCAGTTTGCAGTGAGTTGTCTGTTATGTTAATGAGATAGGGATGTATCTTGAGTCACTCCCTTACTAGAGGTGACTCAAGTCACTAGTCTTAGTTTCCTTGAGGGAGCAGTCTGCATCCAATATATATGAATGCTCTGGCAAAGTTCACTCTCTTTCTCTGGATCCTGCATCTGGTTCATCATCATCTGGCTTCTGGCTCTTGGTACTTGAGACAGTGGTCTAACCCACCAATTTGGGTTCATCAACCCCTGCAACCATGTGTGTGAGGAGAATCCTCCAGATTGACGCCTGGTTCGTAGATTTGGGACTTAGCCAGGCTCCAGAACTTCGTGAGCCATCTCCTTGGCAGTTCATGAGTTCTGTGAGATGTTACAGTGAAATAATGAAACCTAAGACAGGACGGAATGTACTGAGGGGAGGAGAAGTAGTTGATGTTAGAGATGATGGAGTGGTACAGTAGTTTGGAAAAGTTGGACATCTTGGACGTCTTTAACCTCTGCCTCATAGGGACCAATCTTGTGCTGATCCTTCTAAAAGAAATGATTCAAGCAGGAGCCCTAGTGATGCAATTGTTAAACTCTTGGCTGCTAATGGAAAGGTTGGTGGTTTGAACTCATTCAGTGGCTCCACAGGAGAAAGACCTGGCAATCTGTTCCCATAAGCTTTACAGCCTAGAAAACCTCACGGGCCAGTTCTACTCTATCACATGGGGTCACCATGAGTTGAAAATGACTCAGTGGCAAGTAGCAATAACAACAATGTTTCCCAGGGCAGGTCTTGGGATTGTTTCTGAGTATGCTGCCTAGGCCTCTTCTGAATGACCAGCTGGGCATGACTCAGGGGATGAGGCCAGCAGTGCCCTGGGGAGATGGCAGGTAGGCCCTCAAGGGTTGCTCATTCTGCTGGAAGCTCTGACCCTGATCTTCCTGCCCTGTGAGCTGATCCCCAGCTCTCTTGTGCTGGAGTGTGGTAGGCAGAATAATGGCTCCCCAGAGTTGTCCCCATCCTAATCCCCCGAACTTCTAAATACATTCCCTTACATGGCGATAGGGACTTTGCTAATGTGATTAAGTGAAGGATCTTTGAATGGGATGATTATCATGGGTCATTCCTGTGGGTCCAGTGTAATCACAAGGGCCTTATAAAAAGGAGGGAAGAGGGCCATAGGGTAGTAGGAGATGTGATGTAAGGAAGGGGCCAGGAATTGAGGAGTGCAGATTGCCTCTGGAAGCTGAAAAAGGCAAGGAAAGAGATTCTCCCCTAGGGCCTCCGGAAGGATCCAGCCTTGCAGTAACCCTGCCTTTAGCCCAGTGAGGTTGATTTTGGATTTCTGGCCTTCAGAACTGTAAGATAATAGATTTGTATTGTTTTAAGCCACTAAATGCTTTTTGTGTTGTGGTCACTGGCTTGTTGCTGGAAACTATGCCATGAGTATTTCAAATACCAGCAGGGTCACCCATGGTAGATGGCCTTCCACAGAGCTTGCAGACTAAGATGGACTAGAGAGAAAGGCCTGGAAATTTCTTTAGCTAATGAAAACCTTGTGGATCAGAACAGAATATTCTCCAATATAGTGCAGAAAGGTAACCCACTAGGCTTGATCCATGTCATACCCACTGCCATTGAGTCAATTCCAACTTATAGCTACCCTATAACCAAAGCCAAAACCCAAACTCACTGCCGTAGGGCTTCCAAGCCTGTAAATCTTTACAGAAGCAGATGGCCTCATCTCTCTCCTGTGGAGTGGCTGGTGGATTTGAACTGCCGAGCTTTTGGTTTGCAGCCGAATGCCTTAGCCACTGCATCACAGAGCTCCTTCTAGATTGGACTGTATTGTACAATAGCTACAACAATGGATTTGAGTATACCGAGGATTGTAAAGATGGTGCAGGACTAGGCAATGTTTTGTTCTGTTGTACATGGAGTCTCCATGAATTGGACTGACTCTGTGGTAACTAGCAACAAGTAACCAATGTGTGGTAATGTGTTACAGCAGCCACGAGAAACCAACACCCAGAGCAAGGTACAGTCCCAGAGAGGTGAGAACTCCAATAAATTCTGGGCTCTGCTCCATCTACAACCAACCCTGTTCCAGGAACAGCTGCTCACTAGAGACCTGACCATGTCTTCCGAGGGTTGTAGTGTGCTCATTTGGGCCTTGGAGGGAGGCACATGTATGTCAAACTCCAGTGTCATCAGGAGCCACAGTAACATGGTAACCTGTTTGAGTGGAAAGGTATAAAGCAGTATGGAGTGAAAAGTGGCCTGTGGCATTCAACTTTATTTTATGTAACAATAGCAGCACAAATCCAGTAAATTCCCCCACACTGGATCTTTTTATTTAAAAAATAATAATAATAATTGAGGTAAAATTCATATGCCATAAAACTAAAAGTATACAATTCAGCGGCCATTTTAAAGCACATGATTCAGTGGCCTTTAGTACATTCACAATGTTATATAGCCCTCACCTTTATTTTGTTCTTGTTTGGTTGTACATGACACCAAATCCCTTTTCATCTTCTGTCTGTGATCTTTCCAGAACCCTCTCCATCAGCCCATGGGGACTCCAAGCCCTGGGGACAGGCTGCTGGGTCATCAGGCTGTCTGGGAGGTGTCAGGGTCTACACTCCATCAGAGAACCCCAAAAGTCACAAGAAAGGATGAGACCTGTGCTGCCCTTGTGCCATGTTATGAATTGAATGTGTCCCCCAAAATATGTGTTATAAATCCTAACCTCTATACTGGTGCTGAGAAGCTCTAGTGGTGCAGTGGTTAAGGCATTGGGCTGCTAACCAAAAGTTCAGCCATTCCAACCCACCAGCCACTCTAGTGGAGAAAGATGAGGCCATCAGCTTCTGTAAGGATTGACAGCCTTTGAAACCCTATGGGGCAGTTCTCCTCTGTCCTAGAGGGTCATTATGATGATCAACTTGAGGGCAATGTTTTTTACAACTGTGAATATAATCCCATTTGGGAATAGAGTTTTCTTTGCTATGTTATTGAGACCATGTCAGTGTAAGGTGTGTCTTAATCCAAACACTTTTGAGACATAAAAGGAGTAGATTAGGCACAGAGAGCAATCACAATGGGGAAAACACAGGAGCTAAAAGTATACAATTCAGTGGCCATTTTAAAGTGTATGATCTCCAAAAAAGGCCAAGAAGAATGTTAGAGAAGCTGAGACAAGGATTTTCCCCCAGAGTAGACACTCAGAGCCTTCCCCTAGAACTGGCACTCTGAATTTGGACTGCTAGTGTACTAAACTGTGAGAAAATAATTTTTGTTCATTAAAGCCACCCACCTGTGGTATTTCTGCTACAGGAGCTCTAGAAAATAAGACATGCCGCTGGTATGTGCCCACGCATGCAGTCTCGGGTGACTCACTTCCCACCCGTGACCCAGACTAGAAACAGAAGCCCTGTGTGCCGCTCTGTACATGGTGCTTCTTCCCATTGGGTGAGTCAGGCGTGCCAGTCACTGGCCCCGTGATGCCCTCTCCTGCCAAGGAGCTTGTGCAGAGGTTTGCTGGAAAGCCCTGGAAGGACGAGGGAGGGCAGTTGTGACTGCCAGAAAGTGGGCCCAGCAGAAAGCACTGGCAGTTGGAGCTCCTGAAATCATCATTGGAAAAGAG
>NW_006921600.1:11149148-11151227 GCF_000298275.1 Orycteropus afer afer
CTCCAGTTCACTCCAAGTGTGTTTCTTCCCGCAGCTGGATACCACCTGGCTGCTACTTGCACCTAAATGAGGAGCCACTGTCACATGTTTGGGGACCTGGCTGACCAGGACTGGACCTCTGGCTCAGAAACCCCTCCTGCCTGTAGTGACTGGCTTTAATCAAGCATCCACACCCCTAACAGAAAGTGGCAAGAACTCAAATCCAGGTTCTCTTGTGCCAGATGCCACATTGTCTCCTTCATACTGTGGCAAAGACTATGGAGCCAATGTCCCTCAAAAGTGCACTTGGAAGAGAGGAAATGAAGCAGGAGAGGTGGATGGTGAGCCACAGAGAGGTGAGAAAGCAGGTGGACACCAAGGGCCTGTGGGGAGCGAGAGGCCTCAAGGTGGGGGGAGAGTGGGTGTGGGCGATGGAGAAATGGACTTCAGGAACTAACCAGGAGGGGCCTTTTGTGGCTCTCAGGTCTATGACCACTCTGAGGCTGCCTGGAAGACTGTCACCATATCATAATCATTACGGTAAGCCAAGTGGTAGTTACTGAGCACTTACTAAATGCTAAGAATTGTACTAAATCCCTCCCTCGTATTATCTCCTACTATATCATCTCAATAGCCTTATGAAACAGGTGCTGTCATTGTCCCCCACTTTACAGAGGAGGTAACTGGAGCTTGGGGAAATTAAACAGCTTGCTCAAAGCTCTTATGGTGTAAGCCGAAGATTTGAGACAAACAGCCAGGTTCTCTAATTTCCAATACCACTCTCTCTTACATCTATAATATCTCTTCTCAAAAAAGGAAAAAAGCAAAGCAAATGACCCTGCTAGAAGGTGGGTGAGGAGTGTCTGGTTTGTTGAAGAAAGAGACATTTGCTAAATACATGTGGTATTTACGTCACTTCAGCACAGAGGGGTATGTGTGGTCCAGGGTATGCAGAGTGGCCCTATGGAGGGTGGGGAGATCAAGTGGGGAAGATCTTCCTCCTTGAATAAAGTCAGGGGTTCACTGGCAAAGGGGAGATGATAGTGGGGGGCAGCCAAACCAGCCCTGCTGACACCAGGCCATACCATCCTTCATATCCATGCGTCTGTGTCTGGGACATGGGTTCAGAGTTGAATACGTATTCAAGAAATGGTTGATTAGAGACAAATGACTAGAAGCAGGGAAGAATAAATAATAAATTCATAAACTAGGTTTAAAAAATATGTACTTTATATTAGGACTTTAACGACAAATACCAGCTTAGGAAAATGTAGCTTAAGTATGGCTTCAAAAATGTTGTGTTCATTCAAACAATTAAATTTACTCACAGGCCTTAGGCTTTAATGAAGACAAACAGGTGACTACAATAAGCGGGTGAGGAGTTGGGTGGCAGAGTGTAAGCTGGGCCATTGTACTTGTGGCACTTTGGGCAGCTGAGGGCACAAGTTTGGCTCTTGTGCCATCTGTGGCCAGTGGCTTCCCTTTGGCCAATGGTGTCCCTTCAATTCTGGCCTGGCCCAGCTTGCTCTGCTCCATCATAGTGGGGTAGACTTAGAAGGAGACTCGATCTCATATTACCTAGAGCAACACATGGGTTGTAAAGCTGTTGCAAACAAGTATTGTGAAACCAGAGGGAAGGAATGTTTAGATATGTGGCTCTTAAATTTGAACTGGAGCCACAGTAAGAAATACATTTTTGTATTGTAGTCAGTATACACATGCACATATATATATGCATATACACAGATAGATAAAACTGAGATGATTTTTCTAGAATAACTCTTAATTTTACTGTATAAAATATGCCTGACATTTTTTATTTTATTCAATTTCATTTAAATAAAATGTGGTTCAAGATGCACTAAACTGATTTCAATACCTACAATGTGTGGAAACTTGCAGTTTAGAAGACACAGGGTGAGCTCCCCATGCTGATACCTAGAATAAGGAAGAAAAAAAGAACAAAAATAAAACATCTCACTGTCTTTAAGTCAATTCTGAATCATAGTGACCCCCATTGGTTTTCCGAAGTGGTAAATCTTTACAGAAGTAGATTGCCCCTCTTCCTTCCATAGATCAGCTGGTGGGTTTGAACTACCA
>NW_006921600.1:11151327-11156775 GCF_000298275.1 Orycteropus afer afer
AAATCTTTACAGAAGTAGATTGCCCCTCTTCCTTCCATAGATCAGCTGGTGGGTTTGAACTACCAGCCTTCTGGTTAGCAGTCAAATGCTTTAGGCACTGCACCACCAGTGCTCCTTAGAATAAGGAATAAGGAAGAGGCTAGAATAGGAAAAGGCTGCATAGTTTACCCACTTGGACTTTCTTTTGGACTTAAATTTGCCCATGTTAGTAGCTGTGCCTTCCCATTAGTGCTAATATGAGGCCCTGTGTCCATGGACTTTCTGAGAACACAGATATGGTGGCAAACGCCAGGGCTCTGAGCAGAAAGGGAAGGTTTCAGGATAGAAGGCAGAAGGTGCCTGTCTTCATAGTTAATGTTTAAGTGGAATTCATTTAGGGAATGGGAAACAGGTTTAATGAGGGTGAATAGGATAGAGGACAGTTAGAGGCAAAACAGTCCTCAAAGTGGTGTTTGGGCTATGTTGTGTGGGAATAGTGAGTTCTGAGCATAGACTCTGGAGCCAGCCTGGTGGAGTTCAAATCCTGGCTCTAATCCCTCCTATGGTGTAACCTTGGACCCAGTCTCTTTGCCTTTCTATGCCTCAATTTCCTCATCTGTAAAATGGTAATAGGACTTAGTCCATAATGTTGTTTTATTTAAACCTATCAATGTGCCACTGCTTGAAGCTAACCAGACGGCAGCTGATCTGTTCACACAAATCAGACTCTAAAGTCTTGACAGCAACGATGAGTATAAAGAATAAAGCAGCTCCTGGTAAGTGATGTGTCAGGGTTGGCAAGCGTCAAAGCCCCCATACCATGAGAGATCAAAGGGGAAATTCAAAATATTCCCCACCCAAACTCAGAAGAGGCCTCATGTTCAGCAGCACTCAATACAGTGTAATTATTAAGAGCTTGCTAGGGGCTGTTGAGGTGATTTTTTGACTCCAGGTAACTCCACATGGCAGAGTGGAACAGTCCCATAGGATTTTCTAGACATTGCTTAGCTCAAAGCCTTGATTTCTCTAGTTTCAGCCCCATCCCATCCCTTCTACATCCCATATTTTTGCTAGAATGATCTTTCCAAACTGCTTAAACCCTTGGAAAGCTTCCCACTGCATCTGATGCAGGTCAAATACCCTTCGAGGCCCATCCCTTTCAGCCTCACCTTTCGTCATTCCCTACAAACCCTACTCTCTGGTCCTACCGAATAGCTTGTATTCCCTGATGATGCAGAACAGTGGCAATCCTCCAAGCCTTTGCCCATGGTGTTCCCCGCACCTCACGTGTCACAGCCCTGCCAGCTGGCCCAGCCTTGTTATAAAGAATTACAATGCTCAGTGGAAGCATTGAGTCCTCTGGGAAGCTTTCCCTCGCTCTACTCCTGGAGCTCCTTTAATGCTCTGACATTGAGGGCTCTGCTGGCATAGTGCCTAAGGCATTTGACTGCTAACCAGAAGGCTGGAGGTTCAAACCCACCAGCCACTCCTCGGAAGGAAGATGGGACAATCTACTTCTATAGTGATACTGCCTTGGAAACCCAAGGAGGGGTCGCTATGAGTCGGGTCCGACTCGAGGGCACAACAACTACAACAACAACAACAAAGGAGGGCGTGCAAAGGTTTGACTGACTTCCTGGCTCCGGCCACTAGAGGCCAGTAGAGTGTAGATGAGCATCTCATCCAGTTTAGGGAGTCCCTGGGATGCAGCCTCTCTGCTCCTGCTCTGCCCTCACAGACACCAATGTTTGGGCCTCACCACACCTCACTCCTGGGATGCTGCACAGCCCCTTTGCAGATCTCCTGGCCGTTGCCACCTCTTCACCCCTTCATGCACAGGGCTGCCGCAGTAGTCTTCCTTAATCGTTATATTCATCATTAGTACTCCTTCCACCCCACCTGGCCCCATCCCATCCTTCCTCAAGGACATTCCTTGGCTCTTTATCATTTCTACATTAACCCCAAAGTTCTTAGTTTGGGTTTCTTTTCTTTACTAAACAATGTTACAACTTCAATCACGATAAAAAGGAAAGAAAAATACTTCCTAAGTCCATTTCCTTATTTTCTTCTGTCTTCTCTTCCCCCTTCTCCTTTTCTTTTTCTCTCTGAAAATAGATAGATAGATAGACAGACAGACAGACAGATAGTCAGGGCATAGATACTATAGTTCTGTCCTATTTTGGAATCATAAACATTTTTTTCACATTACCATTTAGGCTTTTTAAATATCAATTTGGGTTTCAGGTCATGCTTGCCAACCTGCCATCTCATTCAACCATCCCCATCACAGAGTCTACTGCTCTTCTGAGTCCAGAACACCTGCTGGCCCCCAGTGCTGGTCTCCACACCTACCAATCTTTCTCTGAAATACCACTGCTCCTCTACTAAACAGCAATGCTGATCTCCAGACCTCTGCTCAAATGTTCCATCTCTCAGTGTTTCTGAAGTAGTCAGCCCAGGCTCCAGCACTGCCTTGTCCCTTGTTGCCTATCCTCTCTCTGATGCAGGTCCTATTCCCTTCATGAAACTGGGAGCTCTCTGAGGGTAGCCACTGGCCAGAAGCCCTTCCTTCAACTGAGTTTTCCATAAAAAAATTACCACAGACTTGAAGACTTAAAACAACAGAAATTTGTTCTCTCACAGATCTGGAGGCAGAAGTCTGAAATCAAGGGGTTGACATCTGGGAGATTTAGGGGAGAATCTTTCCTTATCTCTCTCAATCTCTGGTGGCTCCCAGCATTCCTTGGTTTGTGACTCTAACCCTCCAATTTCTGACTCTTATTCACCTTGTCTTCCCCTCTGTGTCTGTGCCCAATCTCCCTCTGCTTCCCTCTTATAAGGACACTTATCTTTGATCTCAGGACCCCCTCAGACAATCCAGGATGGTCTCCTCACCTCAAGATCCTTAACTTAATTACAACTGCAAAGACTCTTTTTCTAAATAGGGTAACATTCATAGGCTCTGGGGATTAGCACATAGACACATCTCTTGGGAGGAACCATTCATTCGCCACTGTTAGAATGTTCAGAGTTGGCCCTCAGGGTCAGTGTGGAACAAGTGGGGGTTCCCAAATCTGGCTGATCATCATAATCACGGATGAGTGAATGAGACATAGGAGAATACCTTGGCTTGGGATTTCATGATTCAGACTCAGGATGTCTGGGAGTCAGGACTGGATAGATGATGCAACTGTAACAACGAACCTCCAAATCTCAGTGGATTGACATGACAAAATGCTTTTCTTGCTCACATTAAAGGACAATCTTGAGTTGGATTGGGATTCTCTTCTGAGTTATCCTCACTCCAGGGTCCCAGGCTGGTGAAGCAGCTACCACCTGGTGTGTTGCTGGGCTCCACAGCAGAAGAAAGAAAACTGTGCTGGATTGTGAATTGGCTTTTTTTTTTTTTTGGTGAAAATATACACAAAATATACACTCATTCAAAAAATTTTACATGTAGAATTCCTTAAAAGTTGTTTCCAGGCAGTAGAATTGGAGATTTCTCCAGTCTCAATGTATCCAGTAAGTCTGGTTTCCAACGTTGTTGTTGTTGTTATGTGCCTTCAAGTCAGCCCCAACTCATAGCGACCCCTCCTTGGGTTTCCGAGGCAGTATCACTACAGAAGTAGATTGCCCCATCTTCCTTCCGAGGAGTGGCTGGTGGGTTTGAACCACCAGCCTTCTGGTTAGCAGTCAAGTGCCTTAGGTACTATGCTACCAGAGCTCCCAATAAGAATTTGAATTTCCATTCCATGATTTTCCTCCTTTTGATCAAGAGCCATCCCTTGGGTCTCTGATAAAAATGTTAAATAATGGTAACTGAGTATCAACTATTTCTTCTAGTCTCTTGACAAGGGAAGTAGCATGAACTAACACTTAATGCTTCCACCCAAAATGACACTTGTTACTTCTACTCACGTTTCTTTGGCCACCATACCCTACTATGGTGGGGAAGTGCAATCCCATACCACGTACCTGGGAGGAGTAGTATCTGGTATCTATATTTTTCAGAAAGTGTTGCAGGTTTGGGAAACATGGGACCAGATATCTCTGGACGAAGATCTGGTGATGTTGTCTAATACAGAGCCATCTCATTTCAGACATGAGTCTCATCAGCTAAGATTTGCACCACAGAGAGAGGTGGTGAATATAAAGAGTGAGGCTTGATGATCTGTGGATTTGACCTGGTAGTGCTCTTGCTGAAAATATTAAGAACTCACTCTGGTTAACTCAAGCTAAAAATGAACTTATGGAAAAGGATATTGGATAGTTCACAGAATTGACCAACTAAATTCAGGAAAATGGGAAGAGAAGACCCAAAGGAAGTCAGACATCTAAGAACATAGTCACAGTCATACAATCTGGTTAGAAAGCTGGTGTTGATGCTGCTACTAGTTGTCCCTGACCACTGATTGCTGAACTCTTCACTCTACTGCTGTGGTTGGATATTACCTATAACTGCCCATCTCTCCTTTGAGAGTCAAGGCTCGAGTGTGAACATGTATTGGCCTAAGCCTGGGTCATACATGGGCCCTACAGGAACACCGAGGGAACCTCTTCCAAATAAGAAGGGGGATCAACATGGGCAGGCAAAAATTAACAAATATTGTGTACTGAGTTGATGGAAACACCTATACAGAAGACCAGTAAGACAATGGATGACTTGAACAAGACTGTAAACCAACTAGATCTAACAGACTTATATAGAGCACTCCACCTATCAATAGAAGAATACACATTCTTCTCAGATGCACATGGAACTTTCCAAGTATAGACCATATGTCAGGCCACAAAGCAAGTGTCAATAAATAAGAAGATTAAATCATACATAGCATCTTCTCTGATCACAATGGACTGAAACTGAAAATGAATAGCAGAAGGAAAACTGGAAAATTCACAAATATGCGGAAATTAAATTACACACTGTTAACCAATAGGTCAAAGAAGGAATTAGAAAAATTAGAAAATATTTTTTGCTGTTATTATGAATTATTAATTGTTATTAGGTGCCATTGAGTTGGTGCCTGGCCCTACACCATTCTCACAATCATTGCTGTTCTTGAACCCATAACTACAATCAATATGTCAATCCATCTCATGGAGTGTCTTTCCTTTTTTTCTGGCCTGCTATCTTACCAACCATGATATCCTTTTTCAGAGACTGACCACTTTTGACAACATGACCAAAGCATGAGAGATGAAATCTGGTCATTCTTGGTTCTAAGAAAATACATAGAGATGAACAAAAATGAAGCATAACATACCAAAACTTAGGAGTTAAGTGAAGGCAATGTTCAGAGGAAAATTTATAAGTATAAATAGCTACATTAAAAAAGAAAAAGATCTCAAATCAATAACCTAACATACAAGTTGAGGAACCAATAAAAAGAGCAAATTAACTCAAAACTAGCAGAATGAAGGGAATAACAAAGATCAGACAAAGATAAATGAAATGGAGGAGAGAAAAAT
>NW_006921600.1:11157575-11158707 GCF_000298275.1 Orycteropus afer afer
CCAGATGATTTCCCTGATGACTTCTACCAAACACACAAAGAAGAAATGACATCAATGCTTCTCAAACACTTCCAGAAATAGAAGAGGAAGGAATAGTTTATTACACTGATACAAAGTCAGATAAAGACATAATGAGAAAATTATAGACTAAAATATCCCTTATGAACACAGATGCAAAAATCCTCAACAAGGACTTCTGGTAAGATGGCAGAATAGGCAGATAAGCTACACAGACTCTCTTCAACAAAGAAAAGACAAACCAATTGACATATATACAGAAGATAATCCTGGAGCCCTGAACTTTTAAAGGAAATATACAGAAGTGGATTAGGCACCAACTAGTGGAAAAGCCTGAATGAAAATGGTGAGTACGGAGATGGATGGAACTGTAGACTGTCAGCTACTTGATGGCTCCAACAGCCAGAATATTTCCAAGTGGTGCTGGGACCTGAGAATTGACCTAAAGATCAGCCCTGGTCACCAAGGGCTGCAGGGAGGATGGCACTGGTAGCCTATGACTAGGAAGGGAAACAGCAAGGATGGCAACAACCTAAGCAGAGGACTTTCTGCTGTATGAGGGCACAGCTATTTTGATTGTTTACAAGCCATGGCCATTTTGGATATTTAAAGTGACTGATGGTGCAGTCATTTTGAATGTTGACTAGCAGTGGCCATTTTGGATATTTAAAGTGACAGCATTCTCATTGGGATTCCAGGAACCTAAGAATAGGCTCCATTTACCAAGGATGGCAGGGACATATGGGAGGCTGACAATGGGAAAGGAGACAGGTGGTGAGTGTATAAGTGCTGCCAATTAGTGAATAGAGGAGCACAGAACCCTGCTTACATAGATAACATTCAAAGAAAACAAAAATCGTGGGCAAGTCACTCCAACATACAATCACCAATTAAATATAAACACAAAAACATCATAATGTCTCAGAGACAACAGACCATCACAGTCCACACAAACAAGCAAGGTAAAGTAAGGGAACAAGTGACCAGGATGAAGACCCAGAACACATTCTCGAGGAAGAAGCAGTATTGGAACTCCTTGATAAGGAATTCAAAAGAATGATATTTAGTTACCTTCAACAGATTGAGAGACAGATCAAGGAAATACTGACAAAAT